>NC_142338.1:28582500-28837500 GCF_054954075.1 Amborella trichopoda
ATTCTGTTATTGTATTTAACTAAGATCTAAGAACCTAATTTTATTATTTTGAGCATATCATACATAACCATCAAGAGGTTTTAGGTCCAAGTTAAGTTTTTTAAGATCAGGGAGTCTTACATATACTAGACATCCCCATACTTTGAAAAAATTTAATGAAGATTTTTTTGTTTTTTTATTATAATTAAATCACAACTCATATGGGTTTGGTTAACTTTATTATGTGGAACTTTATTGATAATTACACAAGCCAAATATACGTCTTCACCCTACAAATTTAAAGGTAAACTTGAGTTTATTAACAAGGAGTTAACAATTGTTACCAATGTTATAGTTTTTCTTTGTGCTAAACTATTTTGTTGTGGGGTATGTGGAGCAGTGACTTGGTGAATTATTCTATTATTTTTTCGAAAGTTTGTGAATTCATTAGACATATATTCTCCGCCCCTATCACTTCTTACAATTTTTAATTTTTTTTATTAAGTTGATGCTCAACTTCAGCTTCGAAAATCTTAAAATTTTCAAGAGCGTCATCTTTATGTTTTAATAAGTATACATATGTATAACACAAAAAAAAATATATGAAAGTAATGAAATATCTTTTACCTCCTCATATGAGTATATTATTTAAGTCACATGTATTAGCATGTCCAAGCCTTGATAATTTAGTATTCTTTTTCGCTGAAGGAAAAGGTTTTGTAATTATTTTGGCTTGTACACATGACTCACACTTTTCATTAGATGCATAACCGCTATCAGAGATAAGACCCAACATAACAATGGATCTTGTTTTAGTAAAATTCAAATATTCTAATCTAGCATACCACAAATGAAAACAACTTACAATATAAATAGAACTATTTTTTTATTTCAGTAATCAAATGTAATTTGAACAATCCTATTGTAAGAATATTCCTTCCCTACAAAGATACCAATCTTAGTCAAAATAATCTTGCTAGATCTAATGAACTTCAATTCAATTGTCCCTTTATCAAGCATTTTTGCAATTGCGTAAGTCCCTAATTGAACTGAATTCCCTTTTCCCACCGGTTCATATGTCTTAAAGAGATTTCGGTTGTTAGTCACATGGGCGGTAGCGGTGGTGTCCACCCACCAACCTTCCTCTTTATCAATCATATAGTTTCAATGATCATTGCCATTAGATTGTCTTTGATGATTATGTTGACTTGGTTTTGAGGCTTTTGAGGCCTTTATTGGTGTCGGCATTCCTTGGAATAATAATCGAGTTTCCCATAAATAAAGCACACTAATTTTTATTTTTAGATTTCTGTCTCTTAGGGTTATCCTTCTCATTTTTATAATAGAAGGATCTTTTATTATTTTGAGATATGTCTTTAGACTTGTGCGATACAAGATTAGCTTTAGAATTGTATTCCATCACTTCCTCCCTTTTCTGAATTCTTCTATGTTCATCTTTGCGAAGTTATCTTCAAAGTTTAACTAATTTGACATCAAGCCTTTTATGCTTCATCATCTTTTGGTATTCTTTCCGTTTGGGGGGGGGGGGGGGGGGGGGGGTAACTTATGTATAATAAGTTCCTATTTGAAAAGTTTTATTTAACTCAATTTCGCTTGATTTGAGTTCACTTGCAACAAGTTGCAACTCATACATGTGGTTAAGTATGAACTTATTACCAGTGAACTTAAATTTCGAATAATTAGAAATAAGAAAGCATTGGTTGTCCGATTTCTTTGTTAAATAGTTGGTCTCTAATCGATGCCAAAGTTCCCTTGCCAATGTCACTAAAAAATACTTATTGCAAATTCGAGCAGTAAGCATGTTGAAAATATGAACCTTTCTTATATAATCTTCCTCCATGTATTTATGTCCATATTTAGATAATTCGGGGTCGTTCTCTTCCTTTAATGATGGTAGCTCCAATGTTTATCTGGTGACTACATATACAACCTTAAGCGTGGTCAACAAGAATTTAAGTTTTTGTTACCACCCCTTGAAATTTATTCCATCAAATCTATCTAGGTTTGCATAATCTTGGTTCATTAGATGGATGGAGGTTACACTTGCTTCTATTGTTTCACCGAAAAAAATACAGTTTTCAATTATTGAAAATATGATAGGTGAAACAGGGGTTGCAGTATATGGTAAGGAAAATACAAAAAACTCGAAATAGAGATGGTGGACTTCCTTAGTTACAGCCACATTAAAACCACTTTCTCAAGATTGTAATTTGCCTGGTTACTGATATAATTCAGTGTGTAAGAAGGTAGCCCAAGCAAAACAATCCTTGAGATATCTAGAAATAGAAAGTAACAATGAAATCTCTCATGTTATTGCAGAGCATTAGAGTTGCCACAAAGTAGAGAGACAGTATGTACAGTTTTTAAAAAGAGAAAGGTAGTACAAAAATGGAGAGAGGAGAGAAAACGAGTTTGTAAAGTGTTTTCTTTTGAAATGAGGAATTCGAAGCCCTATTTATAGAGAGGAAGGTAGCTTTTTGAATTGGCCATTCAAGTGAACGATGGTGATTGTTCCCTATGCTATGTGACGTCGGGTTTTCAACACTCACATCCAACAATTATTGACTGCGGGAACTCGTGCAGATCACATTGCACATGTGCACCACAGTCACAACAGCTAGAATCGTAGCCGTCAGATCATATGCACGGCCGTTCAATGCAGCATTATGGGTCTAGGTTGCGACTCATAAAAATGGGGCAAGCCACGAGCCTGACTCCAATCTGTGCATGGGCTAAGTTATGCTGATGCAAGTCTACCAAGTGCAAAGTGTACTATCATGGGCTTGCACACATGCAGGTACATGTGTATTGTACTCTTCCGTGCTCGACACATGCACCCACACTCTCTCCGATCATGATCCTTTCTTCCTTGAATGGAAGGCATGCGAACTTACCCATATAAAAGCTACTCTTACTCTATATTGTCCTCCACTTCTTTTCTCTAATAATTTGAAACTAGGAAAATAACTTTTGAAGTTAATTTATTTTGAAATACTCAATCGTATTTTTTCAAACCTAAAAAATGCTAACACTGGAAACCATTTTTATGTCAAGTGCAAAGATACTATATTTTAATGAGGAGCAAATGAGCGAGAAATGATAATGTTCTACTTTTCAATTATTATTATTTTTGGGTTAGTCAGTGGGCGTGCGCGTTCTACTTTTCAAACTTTACACGACTGCTTTGTTTTATATATATATATATATATATATATATATATATATATAATTAGTAAGGAATGACAGGGATCTCTGGTTTCCATAATTGTTCTTGTACTTATAAGAAACCAGTTTAGCATGTCATTACGTGATGCCCATGTTGTTTTGGGTTTCCAAATTTTTGGGAATTTGTTAAAATCCTATTATTTTAAGAAAACGCATATGATTTGGTTGAGGCACATATGAGTTTCTCTAAGGCTGGAAACCTAAAGCCTATAGAAAATCTACTAAAATTAGGAATGGGATAGGAAGGCTCCAAAGTGGTTTCTCCTTAGGTGTTTCTCTTTACAAAGGTCTTTTATAAAGAGAAACACTAGGAGTGAAAGAAGGTAAATTCTTGTAGTCCTTTGGGTGGTTGTTCTAAAGAAAAAAAATTATGCTTTAGGGTTTGTGAGAAAAAGCTTATAAATCTTTGTATTCTCCAAGGTTGTATGATATTATTTTAATTAGTGGAAGTGAAGTTTATTGCTCCATAGACATACAATTTGTCGAACCACATAAATCTTAGTGTTTTTTATTCCTTTTATTTTATACACTATTATTCTTTCCCTTTATTTTGCCCAAATCTTGATTTTAATCTTTTATAATTAGTATTAGAGGCTTAGGGTTTAAGATCATTCCTATGCATGAGGTTTGTAGTGGATCGTAGATCTTTGAATATGATGGAGGAAGTTCAACCAAATATAAAACCCTCAAATTTGACAGCGTGAATTTATTAACTGGGAAGTTGAAAATGCATTTGATGTTGGTGACGGATGGTTGTATAGTGGCTTTAAATGGCAAAGAAAAGAAATATGTAAGATGTATCATGAAGAATTTGATTAGGAGGAGTTAGCTAAGTCAAATATTATTTTGGCCTTAGATGAATATGTTTTTATTCAGTGTTGCCTAATAAAATATAATAAAAGATTTATGGGACTGGCTAAATATACTTACGAATGTAGATCTCTTCTTAATAAAAATTTTATTCATCAGCAACTGCATAATCTCAAGATAAGTGATGCTACTTCTTTGTTAGGGCACTTGAATAAGTTTAATTTCCTGAGCCGCTTTACGAGTGGTTTTGGGGAGAGCACTTAAGACAATTCACTTTGTGTTTCTTCTTCCCCGGAGCGTGATGGAAGTCATGTTGATATTAGATGTAGATATTAATGAAAAATATAAGGTAACCACATTATTGTGTTCTATGCCAGAATCATGAGATGTATTGATCATGAATCTTAGTAGTATAAGGTATCTTGAATTGGATTATGTTGTTTCAACGATTCTTATAGAAAAGTCTAGGTGAAAGTCGGGTTCAAAATCCTCTAAGAATGTATTTATAGCACATGATAGATCAATGGAGAGAACTACATGAAGTGATAAGTCAAGATTTTAAGTCTAGAAGGCGTTGGGGCTGTGGACAATCCATGTGAAGAAATATTGTAAGACACAAAAAGGAAACTAAAAAGCCTCTATATTTGGTCCTAATGAGAAATTTGGTTCAAGTGAGACTCAAAAAAATATAGGAGAAGAAATTGAGTGTTTTGAAAATGTAGAAGTTTTTCTATAGATAGGGAGGAAGTTTTACAATAGTGGCCAACTTTCACATGACTCTACAAACAGGTATTTGTTCGATAAATACCAACCATACGATTGAGGGTATTGTTTACATAGAAAATACTGACTCATGTAAAATAATGAGAGTTGAAGATGTGAGAATCAAGATGTCTAATGGAGTAAGTAAGGTTTTAAGTTTAAAGGAGTTAATAGATGTTTGAAAATTTCAAAGGGAGCACTTGTGGTTGCAAAAGGAGAGTCAACATACAATTTGTACAAACGTGTTACAGAAATAGCTTTGGGAGAAGTTGATTTTGTAGAGGTGAACTCCATCATGACATGGCATGTGCGTTTGGACGACATGAGCCAGTGTGGAGTCAAGGTACCTCTTGATAAGAACCTCCTCCCTAATTTAAAATATTTTAATTTATATTTTTGTGGGTCATGTTTATTTAATTAGCAAAATAAATTGTACTTTGCTTTATCTACTAATAAAAGTAAGGATTTTTTAGAATTGATTAATTTGAACACATGGGAATCACAAGTTGTCTCTATGGGGTGTTGTGTGTTCTGCCTCTTTTGTTGATTATTTTTAAGAGAAATGTGGATTTATATGCTGGAACTAAATCGGATGCCTTCAGTTGTTTCGAAAAGTGTAAGGCCTTGGTAAAAAATAAGAAAGGCATGAGCATCAAGTGACTAAGAACTGATAATGCAGGAATTTTATTTATGTGAATTTAATAATTTTTGTAATGAGCATGGTATTGCTAAGAAGTTGGCAGAGTTTCTGAAACACCTTAGCAAAATTATGTTGTTGAGTGGATGAATTATTCCATTATCAAGTAAATCAGGTGTACGTTGAGTGATGTAGGGTTAGAGCAGTGTTATTGAGTAGAAGCATTTCACAACTTTTTTACCAATTAATAGATCTCTAGTGTTGATATTGACTATAATGCACCATAAGAGGTTTGGATAGATAAACTTGTTGATTATTCTTTCCTTCATATTGTTGGATGTGAAACTTATTTTTTGATTCCAAAGAAGAAGATAGCTAAGTTAGATGCAAAATCCAAAAAGTGTATTTTTCTTACTTTGTGGATGGAACAAAAGGGTAGAAATTGTGGGATCCTGGTAACCATAAGATTATTGTTAGTTGACATGTCATTTTTAATGAAAATTCAATGCAGAAAAAAAACAAATGAATTGAATGAAAAAATTATTAAGGTGGAAGAACCTGAAACTGTTGAAGACCGTAGTGTTGAATTGACCAGATCTGAAAGACCTAAATAGGCTCATGTAATGCTTAATGACTATTTTTTCTCTTATACTTGCCTAAAAGAGGAAAGTGGACCAATTTCTTATTATGACGCAGGTAAGATTGATGAAGCCTGTCAATGGAGAGCATCCATGGAATAGGAGATAGAGGTATTTCAAGAAAATAAAACATGGAACCTTGTCGAATTCTTAGAGGGGCGAAACACAATTGGTTGCAAGTGGGTTTTTTAAGAAGAAAACAGGCCTTGATGATACTATTAAAAACTACAATGCTTCATTGGTGGTGAAAGGTTATGCTCAGAAGTTAGTTATGGAAGCTTGTTGAATTCCTAGAGGGTTATGGAACCTTGTTGAATTCCTAGAGGGGCAAAGGATAATTGGTTGCAAGTGGATTCTTTAAGAAGAAAATAGGTCTTGATGATACTATTGAAAACTACAATGCTTGATTGGTGGTGAAAGGTTATGACAAGTTGTTTTTTATTTTGATGAAATTTTCTTTCTTATTGTGCACATGATCATTATTAGAGTTGTTTTGGTTATAGGTTTTGTTCTTAATTTAGAGTTGGAACCAGTGGTTTAAAAAACAGATCGGTGCCTTGGATCGGGCACTGTAAAAACCCATCCGGATCGGTAAATCGGATATCCGGATCGGTAAACGGTCGAATAAGTTGGATTTAGTCTTAAAAAAAATCCAAAAAATTTATTAAAATTCATTATAAATGTTGTTTTTTAGGAATCCAATAAAAAATGCGGATACTCTATTAAGAACTTTCAATTTTTTGTATCAATATGGGAATATTGAGATGTTTTTTCCTTACATGAACTACTGTCAACCATTAAATTTACATCACACAAAAGGATAAGCATAGAATTATCATGGATAAAGTATATCATCGTACATGGACTACAATAAAGAATGGAATTAATCGATGAAAAAATAGCCACCAAAATCCCGAATTGGTAAAAAACCTGAATCCCCTAAAAAAACCCAAATTATTACAACCTAATTAACTAATTATTATAACCTAACTAATTATAATATTATATACTTAAATTAAAATTGTTGGTTTACATTTTATAATTATTTTACTATACAAATAATAACAAATCCAAAATATCTTATACTATCATCTAATTTAAAATATATTATTGACAATTGTAAAAAAAAATAGTATATTGCATAATTTATAATGCAATTTTTTTTCCAAAAATCTAGTTTTTTAGGTTTCTAGAATAAATTTAGTGGAAGATATTGTTAGTAGAGAGAGAGAGAGAGAGAGAGATAGATATTTCAAATAGCCTCAGTGTATGAACCCTATCTTTAAATTAATATTCCTAAATTTATGTTAAACACCATTTATTCCTAAGTAAAAAAAATATAAAAATAAAAAATATAATTAGACCATTTATTCCTAAGTAAAACATAAGAAATATAATTAGACCATTTATTCCTAAGTAAAAAATATAATTAAACCATTTATTCCTAAATAAAAAATATAATTAGACCATTTATTCCTAAGTACAAAAAAAAAAAAAAATCTAACAATAGGCATTCATATATGAGAGAAAAAAAAAGAGCTAACATGCTTCATGCCTATATTGTATTACCTTTATATATCTAATTTGTGCTTACGATAATCGCAGCTCAAATGCGTATGTGAAAAACAATATACTTGTTGTATTAACTTTTTTTTATTGTTTAGCAATAAATACTTGTTGTATTACCTTTTCCTTTTTTTTTAACAAGAAAAATAAGAATATGGTGTTGCCTAGGTACCTTTTATTTTATTTTTTGACAAAAAGAATTTGTTTCTGTCGAGAAAAATAAGAAGATGGTACCTTTTATTTTATTTTATTTTTTGATAAAAAAAATTATTTTTGACAAGTCAATAAGAAGATGGTACTGAGAGAATTCAAACTAGAGATCTCTACCGTCAAAGACGAACATGATAACCACTACACCATTTCACCACTTAATGTGATATCTTTCATAATAAAAGCATATATTACCTTTTCAAACTGGCAGTGGGAATTGTCCCACATCGAAAAATTCAAGGACCATTAACTGGTATAAAAGACCTGACGACACCCACATCAACAACAAATGCATGGGGGCATGGGGCCTCTTGATGATTGTGGTGATTAGCAATAATGGAATAAGCCTCGTTTACTATAGAGACTCGGGCAGACTCGCCGGTTTTTCTCTAGAAGATACTGTGAATTTTATTGGAATGGGTGACCGATTCCCGTGCTGACTCGACGATTTTTAAATCAATGGTTGGAACAATTAAATGTGAAAACTACTATTGAAATGAATTCGATTAAAGATATAAAGAAGAGAAAAATCTGGTTAACTTAGAGGAGTTATCTGTGGCATTTCAATATGTAGAATGTCAAATCAATTAGTACCCCATATCTTATGCATATAATATTATTTTCAAAAAAATATCATACTGAAACAGAGAAGACACAAATGTCATGCGTAAATTATTCATCAGCATTAGGAAGCGTCATGTTTGCTATTGTTAGTACCATACAATAGGAGTTGTGAGTAAATACATCGCAAATCCTAGTCATGATCACTTGACCACTATAAAGTCTCTTTTGTTATTTGAAGGGAACTTGTAGTGCTAGTATTTATTATAATTGGATGGATTTGAAAGTTGTTGTTTATATTGATGCAAATATTGTAGGTGACTTGGATAAAAGGTCTACTACCTAGTATAGTTTTTTTTGGGAGGTGGTGCAATTAGTTGGTTATCAAGGTTGCAGATCGTGATGACTTTGTCTTTTGTAGAGGATGTGTGTATATCACTCATTCATGCATCTAAAGAAGCAATGGGGCTAAACTATGTTACTTGGTGAATTTTGAGTTGCACAAGAAAGTATACAGATTCATTGTGATAGTCATAGCACCTTGTTTTTTGCAAGGAAATCCAACCTTCCATGACATGAGTAAGCATATTGATATTCAATATCACTATATTCGTGATGGGGTAGAAGATTAAATATTTTTTTTGCTTAAAATTCATATTGATAATAGTCTAGCAGATCCTTTGACTAAGCATATTGGGCAGGGGAAGCTCACTTCGTGTGAACTTCCTTGGGTCTTGTGGTTACTTGATAATCAATAACTGGTGAACATTAATTTCTTGGAGCAGACCAGTCAAAAATATGTCTTCAAGTGGGATAATATTATTATGGGGAGCTCATATTTCATGGGTTTCTATTTTTTGGGAATTAGTTAGAATCCCATCGTTTTAGGAAAACTCATGTGACTAGGTTGTAGTAAATAGTTCCTATTTTTTGGAAACCTAAATCTTATAGTTTAGGAAAACCTGCTAAAATTAGGAATGGGATAGGAGAGTGGATATCTCCTTAGGTGTTCTCTTTATAAAATGTTGTTTCTATACATAGGAAGTTAGTGCAAGAGAGAGTGTGTGTCAGTTGTTATAGTCCTTGGGTTGGTGAAATAAAGCAAGAAAAATCATGTTTTGGGGCTTGCGGAAAGAGTTTGTAAACCCTTATATTCTCCATATTTGTACATTATTTTTCTAATTAGTGGAAATGAAATTTGTTGCCCATGAATGTAAGGAATTTTTTGAACCACATAAATCTTGGTATTTTGCTTTTTTTATTTTCTAAAATATTTTTTCCATTTATTTTGGCCCAAACCTTAGTTTTTCCTCTACTATGTAGAGTAATTTTGACGATTCACTTTTATATTGTCTAGAGCAAAATACGTACTAACACTATTGAGGGGTTCAATTACCAAATGGGCACTTATTTGCTCGAAATGACGAGCATCACCCCCTTCCTGTAGCAATTTTTTTTCTTCCTAAGTTATCCTCTTGTCCGGCAATGCAAATACTGGACACGGGCATTTATTTAAACTTGGGTGAATTTGTTGTCTGGTGTTTGAAATACTGAACAACTATTTGACTTTTTTAAACCTGCGACTCTACCTCTTCTCTCTCTCTCGCTCACCTCTTCTCAAATCCCCACACACACCTCCCCTTCCCCCCCCCCCCATCTCTCTCTCTCTCTCTCTCTCTCTCTCTCTCTCTTCTCTCCCTAAACGTAGGCACCCCAATGTCGTTGGTCAATCAAATGAAGATATTGCTAAAAACGAGAACTGCTCGAAAAACCATGGAAGTCGCTCAAAATGAGAGGCTTGGAAGGATCAACCTCTACTCACAGTTTTGGCTTGGCACTGAATTTTTAGAGAGAGAGAGAGAGAGAGAGAGAGAGAGAGAGAGAGAGAGAGAAATACATGGCATACTTTGTTGTCTTTTTAGAGATAAAAAGCAATGCATGGCTTAAGTCTCATGCTTTCAGAGAGAAAACAGTCGGGGCTTAGTGTTTTAAAGAACATATTGCGTAGATGGACACACCTTTTAGAGAGAAAAAGAAGGGTAGAAGCCATGTATTGGGTAAGATATGAATTGTACAGTAGGTTTTTTTTTTACTTTATGTTAGGGTATTTTATTTGGTATAAATATTTGATGGTTAAGAGAGGAATGAGATGGAAGGGGTTTTGGAGTTCTATTTGTTGGGGATGGATGGATATTTTAGGAAATTTGACTATGGAATCAGTAGTTTCCATGGCCTCCAGGATAGCTTGATTTGCAATGAGATGAGCAAATTTAGAGAAAGGCCAAGCATCGCAACAAAGGATGGTTGCGGCGTGACTAGGATCAGCTACCTGAATTTGGTGCACATCACCAAAGCTCCGCCAGAGAGGCTGCAGTGTGGTCAGGATAAGAGGTGACAGTCCGTGTTGCATCCAAAAGCAATAGAAGCAGCAATGGCGAGCCCCTGTATGCAAGTGATGACGGTTCTAATGTGACACCTACTCTAATGTCTAGGGTTTCAATTAAAAAAAAAAAAATTGAAAACAAATGATTCACCGATCAAAGATACATGCACCAAAAAGTAAGAGAACCAAAACTACCTCCAACAAATACTAACCAGAAGCTCCTTTGAGGCCAATCTCAATTACCTCTCCACCAAATCTCGCCAGAGAACTACCAGAAAATCCAGAAAAATGGTGGGAAATATATACAGAAAGCGTCGAACTTTTCCTAGAGACGATGATTTTTGGATAGAGGTGAGCGAAATAGGGAGAGGAGAGAGGGAGGAGGTAGAGACAGGTTGAGCAAAGGTGAGAGAGATAGGGAGAGAGGGAGGAGGTTCCAAATAGTTGTCTGGTATTTCAAATACCGGATAACAAATTTCACCCCAGTTTAAATAGATCCCTTTGTCCGATGTTTGTATGGCGAGACAAGAAGGTAACTTAGGAAAAACAAATTGTCGCGGGAGGGGGGATGCTCATAATTTTGAAAAAATGAGTGCCCATTTGGTAATTGACTCTACCCCCCAGTAGTGTCCATATGTAATTTGCTCTATTGTTTATTTGCTATGAAATTAGTAAGTTTGCATGGATTCGTTGATCTCTCTATCTTGAAAGATCAAAGTGCTCTTGGAGATGGTAGAAATTTTCTTGATTCCTTGCACATGAGATGGATGATGATCGTCAGCATATACCAAGTGTTTATTTAATGACAATTGAGGTGGCTTGCCAATTTAAAATGCGTCTGAACCTAAACATTCAACGGGACCCCCTAGAATCTAACCCATTGTACATATTTTGGAACAAGAGATTTATGATCAGTAATGTTCAATAGATTAACATAAAAACGCTTACCTTGTACTCTCTAGTGACGTCCCAACAAAATATATTGTACTTCCTCCATAGATCAAAGATGAAAAAGACATCCGTTATCTCCCAACTTCTTAACCATTGGTTTGTAGGGTAAACTCCGTGCCGTTTTGGCCCAATTTTCCAAACCGAAAAGATCATTGGATAGTGGAGAAAAAGAACCAACTAACATATTTTTAACATTAATTGCTATCATAATCATCCCAACAGCAACTAACGGTGTACAAAGAAAAGAATTTCTCGAGTTTTTAACATCATCTCCTGATCCATTGTCATCATTACCCTCTTCCTTCTCCTTAAACACAAGCACCAACCCTTCTCTCTACAATATAGTCTTCTCTCTCCTTAAGCCTTGATCCTCTACTAGCCTCCAACCTCTCTAAAATTTCTCTCTTTATCTCTCTTACAAAAACTCTCTACAACTCCTGTTCAAAGGACACATGCTTATCTCACGTCCCTAGGTTATTTTGTTTGTTGGATCCAAGCAACAAGCTAGAAAACTTGACCAAATGATCTGAGTCGTTCATTCAAATAACAGAGAGAGAGAGAGAGAGAGATAGGTTTGAGGAACTACAAATAAAGGATTTACTTGATTTAAGAAGAAAACAAGTGTATGGTGGAGATGAAAAAACAACCCAATAGGATATATGGTCAGTGGCTTTAGAAGATTGTGTTCTTTTAACATCTGAAGTAAATCCAAAAGAATGAAGCTCAAACCACTATTAAGAGCCATCTTGAATATAATGAGACGAGTGCTACATTTCCGAAAAGACATACAGGAAGATGCAGAATGGAGATGGCCTAAGACCAATAGTCGTTGAGCAGGGCTTACCGATGATAGTCCTGAATGGTGCTAGTGACGTGAATCACATTGAGCTTCCTGATGATGTTTTAGCAATTAATCAAGAATAGGAATTAATGACTACCTCTTTTAGTGGTATGCTTGAGGGAGGTTCTGATGATGAAGTAATAGGTGCACAACCCTTGCAAGTGTTACCAGTTGTGGAAAGAGATAAAAATGTTGAAGCATCAGAGCCTTGTGAAGCATCAGAGCCAGGTGAAGTTGTGCAAGATAATACATAGGGAGGTGGAGAAAACAATGAGGACAAACATTATATGGCTATCATGTCGGATATAGTTGCATCTTATGAATTTCGTATTGCTCAAGTTATAAAAGTGATGAAGGAGAGACCTAAGAAAGACAAGAAGGGGATTCTAACTCAAAAGAGAAAGGATGATGTACATGATTTTGTGAAGGATAAGGAGGAGTATGGTAAAGTTGTGGCCACTTTTGAAAGAAAAGTTGTGTGATCTTCACCAAGGATTGCAGCTCAATGAGGCAATTATATGAACCATGGTACTATATTGATGGAGAACTGGCAGGATGAACTTTTGAATATTGACAGTAGTGAAAATAGTTCAACCTCTACTGAAGGTGGTTTGGTGGTTGATGGTACTTCTTCATCTCATTTTAATGTCCTTATGAATGTTCGTGGGTTTGGGAAGATACACCGTAAAAGAGAAATTTTGATGTTGATTAAGCGTCACAAACCAGAAGTTTTAATATTACAAGAGACAAAACTTCCTAAGTCTTATGTTCTTAGTGTTAAAGATGTTTGGGCGGGGGGAGGAGGGGGGGGGAGGGGTGTTATGAGTGTTATGGGATTTATCAGTTTTAAGTTGTGTGCAGGTAACTGTAAAAGAAAGAATAGTTGATGTTGTGTTGATGGTCCTAGTATGGGCTTTATATGGGTTTTGTTCAATGCGTATGATTTGAATGTTCATGCATTGAAAGAAAACTTTTTAATAGAAATTTCATCTTTGGCATCTTCTTTCAATTTGCCATGGTGTTTGGGAGGAGATTGTAATTTGATATGTTGACCTGAGGAGATTTCTTCTCATGTCCCAATCAACTCCTATATAAGGATTTTCAACAATTTCATTTTTCAAAATGAATTGGTTGACATCCCTATCAATGGTGCTAAATATACTTGGGGCAATAATTGCATGAACAAATGGATTATGAGTAAAATAGACAGGTTCATTATTTCTAATAGTTGGGAGGTTTGTTTTCCTTTGGTACAAATTCCATTATTGTTGCAAACTGGTAATGTTTTTAGGTGATAAAAAATCATTTCGGTTGGAAAAAAGTTTGGTTGGATGAGGAGAGGGTGGCTGATTTAATTAAAGCTATTTGGAATAATACAATTGTCTATGGATGGTTTGGATATCAGGTGCATAAGAAATCGTTGAATTTAAAACATAGATTGTTGCAATGGAAAAAATATAACAATCTCTCTATTAAAAGCAAGTTGAATATGATTTTATCTCGATTGGATTTAATAGAATTGGCCATTCAAAATCGTAGTTATTGTAATGATATGGAGGATGTGGAGAAGCGAGGATTATTGTCTGAGTTGAATAAGAATCTAAAATTGAAAGAAATTTATTAGAAACAAAGATCGAGAGTGAAATGGTTGAAAGAAGGTGATGCAAGCGAAATGTTTTTCACTCAATTTCTAATTTAAGAAGATGACATAATAATCTTCGAGTATTGTTTTTGAAGGTATATGAGAGGATGATATTGAAGGATGGAAAATGAAATTTGTTAAACATTTTCAGAAAATTTTTACTATTGAGATGTCTTTCCAAGCTAGCTATCAAGGGGTACCTTTCAAATGCTTATCTAGTGAGGTGGCCAACAATTTGGAAAAGATGGTAACTGAAGAGGAGTTAAAATCACCAATCGTTGTTTTACCAAATGATAAAGCACCAGGGCCAGATAGTTTTCCATTAATCTTATTTCAGAAATTTTGGGATACTATGAAGATGGACCTTTTGTTTGTGGTGAAGGAGTTTTTTCATAGGGGTGTTCTTCATAAAGGAATCAATGTAACTTATATTGCACTAATATCTAAGCATACTTGCATAGCAGACATTTCGAATGTTCAACCCATTAGTCTTTTTACATGCCTCTATAAAATAATTGTAAAATTTTTAGTAAAACGACTCAAAAAGGTGCTTCAGTTTGTGATTTCAGACCCAACTTTCATCAAGGATATAGTGATCACATATGGTATTCTTATAGCACAAGAATGTATCCATTCGAGAAACTTGAGTAGAGATCCTGAGATTATATTAAAACTCGATATGGAAAATGCATATGATAAAGTTGATTGCGGTGTTTTGCTTGAAATTATGAAATGTATTGGTTTTGGTGACAAATAGAGATCATGAATTTCTGGTTGCCTTTCTAGTGCATACTTTTCGGTCTTAGTGAATGGGAGCCTAAAAGGTTTTTTTAAATCTGCTTGGGGTTTGCGGCAAGGGGACACGTTATCACCTTCCTTGTTTACTTTGGTGCCAAAAGCTTTTAGTCTAATGATTTTAAATGTGCATTTAAGAAGCAGATTTAATGGTTTTAAGGTTGGGAATGATGGAGAGTTAGTTATTTCTCATATGCAATATACAAATGATACACTGTTGTTTTGTGGGGCGCAAAGTACCGAATTAACAAGTATCAAAAGAATGTTACAATGATGTGAAATGGTATTGGGTTTAAAAGTTAACTTTGGAAAAACTTCCATGGTTGGTATTTGGATGTTCTCATGTTGTGGTGGAGTCATTGGCTCGAGATATGAAGTGCAAGGTGGATATGTTTCCTATCATCTATTTAGGAATACCAATATCAAATTTAAAGTTACCAAAACGGTTTGGGATCCTATAATCTAGCAAGCACATGTTAAGTTAAATCTATGAAAAACTAAAACACTTATCATTAGGAGGTAGGGTGACATTGATTCAAGCATTTTATCTAATATACCGATATATCTTATGTCTTTATTAGTTATGCCAATTCGGTTTGTAAACATCTAGAATAATTGATGATGAATTTTTTTATGGGGATCATATGGGGATGCTCATATGTTTCATCTTGTAAATTGGGATCGTGTATGCACTATGAAAAAAGATGGTGGATTAGGGTTAAGAAAATTAAATTGGTTAATCAAGCTTTATTATCAAATTGGTGGTGGAGATCAATGACTTGTGGGGATCAATTATGAAAACAAATTTTGATTACCAAATATGGTTTAGATTTGGTTACAAAATGGATTTCACAAAGAAGTAGGGTTGCAGATCAGTCACCTATATGCAAAGGAATTGTTGGAACAAGAAATTTAGTTCTTAACTATTCTAGATGGGTGTTGGGAACATGTTATTCGATCTCATCTTGGCACAATTGATGGTTGGGTGATAGTCCTCTCAAGTTTCAATTTCTTAACTTATTTGCATTATCAACTTATGAAAATGGTTGTTACTCAGATTGTTGAAATTGATGGTGAGCGCAAAAATTGGAATATTAATTTGGTGCGTAGAAGGGTATCAGATATAGTCATCGTGGGATATGCATCTTTATTAATTATTCTACAAGCTTGTTGTATATCACCCACAGATGATGAATTCGTTTGACATGTATTGTGAAATCAGTTTATAATTTACTATTCTATGATCGGTTGAGATGAAATTGTAATTCTTTAAATAAAACATGGAAATGGGAAGTTCCTTTAAGGTGAAAGTCTTTTTGTGGATTCGTTTCCAAGGAAAAACTTTAATAGTGGATAATTTGATTAAAGGGAAACATTTATGGTTATTATGTGCTTAATGTGTAGGGAAGAGGAAGAGATTGTGAATCATCTTTTTCTTTACTGTTCTCATGCATATATTATATAGAGTGGGATTTTTTAGAACTTGGGTTTTACAATGGTATTTCCTTATTCACATATGGATATACTAAATCAATGGGAATGCTCTTCTCTTCTAAAAGCTGGAAAGATTATATGGCAAATTGTGAAAGCGGCTATATTATGGGAGATTTGAAAGGAAATGAATTTAAAGGTGATTGAAGGAAAATGACGAAAATTAATATGATAAATAGAATGATTGTTCATTGTGTTTGGAGTTGGATTACAAATACAAAAGAAGGCTTTGGGCTATCTAAAGTAGATGTGGAAACTAATTTGCACAATCTGGTGAAACAAAAGGTATAGAATGTTCGGCTAAGAAGTGTTTGGTGTGCCCCGATGATGGGCAATATTAAGTTAAAGTTTGATGGGAGTTCTTTTGGAAATCAGATAATGCGAGGTTTGGGGGTGTTTTTCGAGATTCTACGGTCGATATTATTCTCAGTTATGCAGGACCATGTGGTGTGGAAACTGCTAATTTTGTTAAAATGGAAGTAGTCTTACAAGGGCTATGGATCATTAAACAAATATATTACCAAATACCATGCATTGTGGAAGGGGTTTTGTTGAATATAATCAATTGGTGCAATAGGCTCTCTTGCTCACCTTGGAGGCTTCGTAGTAAATGGGTAGAAATTATAGATCTGTGCAAGTTACATTTCATCGTATTTACATAGTAGTGAATGAAGTTGTAGATGCTCTAGCAAAAAAAGGGGTTCAACTGAATGTGTTACTTGTCTCTGATACTCTTATTTTATGTGTTTTTTTTGTTGTAATTATGTAATCTTACCATGTACTTATTAATGAAATATTTGTAATTTTGCCAAAAAAAGAAGAAGATAAGAGATGAGTTATATAAAGACATAACTTTCTAAATAAACATATGATACTTATTTAGGTTACTAGTATATGATAGAATTCGAGAACCACCCACATCACCCCACTCGTAGGAGGCACAAGGTATCTTTGATTCCCACTCAAGTGGCCTCTTCTGTGGTGCCTTCTATTATTTACCAACTTGTCTTGGATACTCCCTCTTTCTCATTCATATGTTTATTGTCCAAGTAAAAAAATTTTGTAGTCTAGCTTGACCACATAATTAGGTGGTCTACCACCCAGATATATAGTTAATAATTAATTAGTTAGCCCCCAAAAATCTTAAAGGAAAACTAAGATGTCCTCACACGCACCCTCTGAATGGTTTGGGTAAAAAAAATAAGAAAAAGAATGGCCACGATTGTATGTAATATTTTATTTTAATTTTTTTCCTATAAAGTGGATTAATCGTAGATTTTGGGTATCCAAAATTCTTAATCCAGAGCACATAAATAATATGATAATATAATTTGAAAATAAGATGAGGCGTAGCTCAAATAAGTGATAAGATTAGAAAAGGCAGATGTAAGTTGTCTGGCCATATGAGGCGTCGATCTAAAATAGTATTGCTCAAGATGGGCTATTTGGTTCAAGTTGAAGGCTCTAGAAAGACAAGGAGAAAGTCTAAAAGGACATGGATACAAGTAGTGAGAAGAAATATGGCGACTTTTAGTAAATTGAGGGTATGACCCTTGATAGAGTAGAATAACAGAACATGATATTTGTAGCCTGACCCTGAATGGTTGGGATAAAGCTCAGATAGTGATGATAATTGAAAAACAAATTGACTAAAATGCCCCCATAACATTCAATGGAATTTTGGTCCACTTATTTTATAAAATATTTTTAGGTCAGCCTAAGTGTGCACAAACACTATAAAGTTTCATGTCAATCCATTTAGTTAAAGTAAAATATACTCAATTAAAGTGCTACATTGAATCATGGGCATCTATTTTTCCCGTTATATTGAACTGTTAAAGGGTGTTTATATATCATTTAATCTTCCACACGATATAGACAATATATTATTCCCATCTAAAAATTTTCTAGTCATCTTGATTACATTGAGAACAATTCCAAAAAAAAATTTGTTTCAAAGCTATTGGAGGATGTATTGTACCTCAAGTGAACCCTTTGTTCTTTATTACACCATTTGATCACATTCATAGAGTTACCTTCTACCAAGCAGAAACTACCCAAATTTCTAGATTTGAAGATTTTTAAGCCTTGGAGAAGTGCTGCTAACTCAGCGTGGTTAGCAATAGCTAGACCTAAAGGACCTGCAAAGGAGAAAATCACTCGCCCATCCCAGTCTCTAACCACACCTCCAATCCCAGTTTCACCCAGAGTTTCAAAACTGCCATCAAAATTGAGTTTAAAGCAACCTTACAAAGGAGGTATCCATTTCCCTAGAGGTTTGCTTTTAACAACTCAAAGATGAATCAAATTATGGAGATTAAGCATTGAGATCCACTTGATAGATCCACTTGATAGATACCCCAGCCCTCCTTGGTGACACTCAACCAACTCCAAAGAGAGTGGTTGATGTTATTGAGAACCCTTTCAACGACAAAACATTCTCTTCAAAGGTTCTCCTATTATGTTCCTTTCAAACCTCCCACATAACAATCTCCCTAATAAGTTTCCAAACAATGTTACCAACCATAAGAAGAAACGGAAAGACCAATTGTGTGACAATCCCCAATACATCTTACGACAAAGGTGTTCGCACTCCCATTTGCATAGAGAATGAACTCCAAATCTTATAAATGAAAGGGCAATGTACAAATAAGTGATCCCCGGACTCACCATCATTCTTACCCATCAAGCAAATGTTGAGAAGTATCGTTTAAAATTGAGAAGAAACAAATTTGAGCATATTTTTTAAATTTAGATCAATTTTTCAGTGGATACGATATCGATAGTGGAATTGATCTGGTTGACTGAATTTGTTTTGAAAATTTTTAGATAAAACAACAGTTGTCTTTTTTTGGTGGCTAGACCATGTGTAATAAGTGGTCAGGCTAACCGCCTAAAAAGCATCCAACCATCTATAGACTAAATTAGAATTGCATAAAAAGCAATCTCGTTTTCACCCATAATATTGTCTTGTTTTCACTCATAATATTGTCTTGATTTTTAGAAAAAAGTAGAGTAAATTAGGCGTTGATAGAAAATAAAAGAATGATTTATGTACAGACCCTAAAATTTTCAAAAAAAATGGAAAAAATATAAAATGCTCTATTTATATGCGGAAATTACAAAGAACGTTGGTCAATCTACTTTTGTTTTATTTTAAAAAAAATTGACCATCGGTCAACCAGAATTTTGATTTTATTTTTTTAGTCAGTAGGCTAGTGCTTTAAAGCTCGGGGCACTACCCTACTAACAAAAAAACTTAAAAAGATAAAATAAAATTTGGATTGATCAATGGACAATTTTGAAAAAAAATTAAAAAATGTAGTTTGCCCAACCTTCTTTGTAATTTCTGCATATAACTGGAGCACTTTGTATTTTACCTAAAATTTTTGGGTCTGTACATAAATCACTCTATTATATATCACATGTATTATTTCGTTGTTACATAAGCAAGGGTGTGGTTTGTACAAGGTTGCGAACCTTAAACAATCCAATTAAGATGCACCTCCAAATCTTAGGATTATATTTGTCGAAAAAAAAAATCAAGGATTATCTGAAAATATATTTTCATATCTAATTGTAAAATTTTAAAGTCCAAAAATGGTTAAAATCAAATAGATCTGTAAACATATGAAAATCTTGAAAATTGACGGTCTAAATAATGTATTGTAAGATGTACTATTTCTGGGACTCAATTTTTTTTATTTTTTTTCGTATTCATACATCTCAATATTGAGATGAACAATTAGAGCATTTTTCAACATTAAAACAATTTTTTTTTATGGATTTTTTATGCGCATCTTTAATTCTACATTTTAAGGTTGCAACTTTATAGAAACCTTTTTCGTATAAGTAATGAGTCACTTTTAAAACATTATTGTTTGGGCGATAGTGTGGCAGTCTCAATGTTGGAAATCAACTTGTCCAAGGATCACATACCCCCTTGGGCAAATTTGTTTTCCAAAATAAAAGAAGGAAGCTACATCATTCTTATTAGAAAGAACAAAGTGTTAACAACAATGATATCTTTTCATAAAATAAAAATAACTCTAGAATATACATCTTCAGAAAAAAAAAAAGATATACACACCAATGGTGGGTAGCTTGGATGGAAAATGAGATATTATCACACCAAGAAACTTAGGTTTATATATATATATATATATATATATATATGGAAAGAGTTTATATAAGGTTGCAACTTTAAAAATCTAGAATTACAGATGCACCTCAAAAATCTATCGAAAAAGGTTGTTTTATTGTTGAAAGACCCTCTATTTGATTATCATAACATCGAGATGTATGAATATGAAAGAAAAAATATTTTGAGTCCTAGAAATAGAGTATCTTGCAACACATTATCTAGACCATCCATTTTAAAGATTTTCATATGTTTATTGATCTACTTGATTTTAACTATTTTTGGAGTTTACAATTTTATAATTAATTATGAAAATCTATTTTGAGATGATCCTAAAAATTTTTATACCAAAATTGCATGTTATGATAAAATTTGGAGGTGCGCACCTTATTTGGATTGTTTAAGGTTGCAACCTTTTATAGAAACCACCTCCTAAGGTTACAACACATGCCTAAAATTGCAAGTGATTTGGACTTGTAGAAAAATAATTAAAATTCAAACACTATCAGATATATGTGAGCGTCAGATCGGCTACAGAATGGCCTAGATTCAATCTGGACCATTCGCGTATGGGCGTACAGCAATGACTCCTAATATATATATATATATATATATATATATAGCTGACATGTACAGGGCAAGAGCAAGTGTTGTGTCTAGGCGTGTCGATTCAATGTCCATCGGGAAATATAGTTAATCTCTACCATCCGATACAGAGAATGGAAGTGGATGCGGTTTGGTGTACAACATAGAGAAATTTTTTGAAAATCGTAAATTATATTGTACACAAACATTCAAATCATATCTAGTTCACAATTACTTTTTTACTGGTGGATGAAGTTTCTACAAGACCTAGGCTTTATTAAAATAAAATAAAGCCTCACCTCAAATCCTCATCCAAAAAACAATTTTGGCAATAGAAATCTCTATGATGGCCTCTAAAATCAATTTCGAACACCGACAATAAATTTTGAAACTCAAAAAATGGTACAAATCTCATGGATCTATGAACACTTATTTTTAGAGCGAAATAGACAGTCTAGATAATTTATTATAATACATATTACTTTTAGAGCTTGAAATTCTAATTTTTTACACAACTATAATGTTTAGGTCGAGTTGATCGTTATCAATGTTTCTCGATGCTTGAATTGCATTTTTTGATGAGTTATTAAGTGAGAGGTTAGTTATTTTAAAAGGGTTGCAGCCCCACCAAATCACTTTTCTTTACTGTTATATGGAAAACTGGAGGCTACTAAGTTACTTTACCCAAAGGATTTGGGAATGCGTTTGCTAAAAGATGGTGACTTCTATTCTACACCCAAAAAGATTCTTGGATTGTGCGGATTATTGTAAGGAAAAAGGTTTGATAGGGGGCTGCGGCCTTGTCAAAATAAGCAAAGCCTTACTTTATAGGAAAAAGTTTATGTAAGGATGCAACTTTATAATGTAGAACTACAGATGCACCTCAAAAATCCATCGAAAAATGTAGTTTTAATGTTGAAAGACCTTTTAATGAATCATCTCAACATCAAGATGTATGACCATAAAAAATAAAAATATTTTAAGTCTCAACAATAGCGCATTTTACAACATATTATCTACACTGTCTATTTTCAAGATTTCATATGTTTATAGTTCTACTTGATTTTAACCATTTTTGAAATTTAAAATTTTATAATTAGATATATAAATAGATTTTGAGATAATCCTAATAATATTTTATATCAAAATTATATACCATGATAAAATTTAAAGGTGCACCTTACCTCTACAACTACGGATGTAGCCGTATGCCAACTGTACCCTACTTTATAACTTATTGAAAATTGTAATTCAAGCTTTAGAAAACCTTTACATAAATGCTCATAGATCCACAAGATTTGTACCACTTTATGAGTTTTGAATTTTATCGTTGGTGTTGAAAATTGATTTTAGAGCCATCATGGAGATTTCTAGTGCAGAAAATGCTTTTGAACGAGGAATTGAGGTGAGGTTTTATTTTGTTTTCATAAAGCCTAAGCCTTATAGAAACCCCATCTTTATCTTAATTTTACTTTATTATTAAAGGTAGGGAAATTAATTTGACAAGCATTTTCGCCTGCCATTATATGGGAAACTTGGAAAATGTGTTGGGTATGTATGGTCATTAAAGGTCTTATGAGTACTTGTAAAATGAAATGATATAGTGGAATATGAACTTAGTGGGAGTGTGGTCCCTCATGGACTATACTAAGCAAACGATGTTTGCTTATACCAGACTGTGCTTGACGGTCTAGGCCAGTTGGTTGGGAAAAACACATGTTACTTGAGAATAGAGTATAAACCGATAAGGGTTCTAATAGGTCATCTCTTGATGAGGTTGGAGTATGCCCGGATGAGTGAGCCGAGGGACTGTGTGACCCTTGTGTGTGATGGTGGCCTTCAAAAATGGGGGCCAAAGCCCCATCCATGTATCATCACACGGCATACATATTGATAGACCGTTTCGGGCAAGCCACCTTTCAGGGTGAAGCGTATGCATGTGCGAGAGATACCCCTATGCACAATAGGAGTTGTGGTCGCATCAGGTCTAAGTGACCTTGGCCGTCTCTAAGGGAGAACTTGAAATCTACAGACTAGGATTGCGACTATTGGGCTCATCGGTCAGACTTTGGTGACCCACTAATGAGCCCCTGTATGGACTGTGGGTCATGGAAAACACTGGGTCGGTTTGATAAAGCAAGTATGGTCTGTAGTCCACAGTTGAAGGTGGAGTGCCCTAAATTATTTATTCGTAGACCATATAGATCAATTTTCCATCTAATGAATTTAATTATATTTGTTTTATGATATATATGATTTTAGAATTATTATTTGAATTTTTCTAGAGCTCTAGATATTTTATTTATCAAATTTGGATTTATAAAATTAGATATATTGTTTTTACAATGATTTAAATATTCAAATAAATTATAAAATTATTTTATTGAATTTTAAAAATATTTAAAATTGCATGAGGGCCCATTGTGCACATGAGCCTACCATAGCCTAGATGGTGGGGCCCATGTGATCCTCTCATGGGTGGCACGCCCCACCCATTTAGAAGCTTTATATTTTGTGATAAGTGATTTTGGCTTGTAGGCCAAGTTGCTATGTGTTTTAGAAAGGTATTGGCTTGAAGAAGCTTTGAATGAACTTATAGAAAGCAAGCCTTGTGCATTATTTTTGTATGCTTCATATTATATTTGAAATTTTTTTTTTTAATTTCTATTGGTAGAAAAATGGTTTAGGAAAGGAGGATAAAGGTTCTAGCACATTCTATAATGTTGATGACCTATCTATGGAATGGATGACTCAAATCTCTCATCCCACAAGTCACTTAAGATCCATGGTTCATATTCAATCTCACAAAAAGAGGCAAACCAAAGAAAACCCTAATATTGTTTAAATCCTATAAAAAGGGATTGTCTCTAACCAAAATCTCTACACACCTTATCTTTCTATCTCTCTCCTAATAAAGTTTCTCTCTCTCATGAAAGCCCAAAAAGGGCACGCCCCACTGTCTCATCTTTGATCTCTCTCTCCCACATTGTAACAAGTGGCTAAGGTTAAAGTTATGATTTTCTTCTCTCTCTCATCTCTCAATTATGGATTTATGGTGAATAGTTTTAGGGTGTAGTAAAAAGAGAATCCATCTCGCTCAAATCAGGTTGTTAAGAGAATTTATCTAGGGTTTGAGTTTGTGATAAAAAAGGTTCATGTTCTATTGGTATGACTTGGCCTAAACTTGCTTTCCCGGTTGAGATTGAATGTTAATCATTTATTCCATGTCATCGGATGATGGTGACTCGGTATGTGGTGTAATAAGCCTGGTTGAGGTAATCTCTGGCACTCTCCTTTTGTTCTTGCCATATTTAATTATATTGTCTTTATATTCCCAAGCATAAAAATCATGGATATTTTCTTCATTTAAAAAAATTACTTTAATAGCATCAAGGTTTTTAAGATCTTGGATTTGTCAGTATAATTTTCTTTGAAGCAAGAGTTATTGTAATAAGACTACTTGTAAGTGATATTTGCCAAAAGAAAAGAAAAAGAAAAAAAAATAGATGAAAACAAGAAAAATCAAAAAAATTCCCTAACAAGATCGCATTACTCTTTCTTTCAAATTGCGTTGGTGGACTTTGGGTGCGCATGATGAAAGGTGTTATCAAGCTGAATTTTGATGGATAACCCTAATCATGCGGGTGTGGGAGGTCTTATTGAGAGACCACTTGGGTCGTACATTGATGAGTTACTTAGGTCCATGTGCCATGCTACTGCTAATGGAGCTGAATTGAAGTGCATTTTTCCAAGGACTTGAGCTATTTTTGGACGTACAAATTGGCAATATTTTTTGGATTGAGGGTGATTCATAAAATGCGATCTCTGGTTGTTGAGAACTATCTCTTGAAAATTGATCTCCGTAGGAGCTTAAAAATATCTTTTAAACATGTTTACATAGAGGCGTCTACAAAGAGGGAAACTAGAAGGTGAATGTCTTGGCTGTAGGAGTTTATCGGTTTCATTTTTTTGCTACTTATGGCTCTTCTTAATTGCCTTTTTTCATTTTTGGTACATTGTTTCTTTTTAATTTTGGGGTAACTCAGTGGGAAAGACAAGCTCTTATGCGTTTCTTGAGATAGATTAGGGAGTTAGTTTTTTTAAAGGTGTCAATGGGCAGTGTCAATAGGATTGAAAACCACAAATGTGATTACTAGGTATGGGGGTGCTACCAAAACGACTCAACCCATTTCCTTAAGGTTCTTTTTCTTCATCAATAAAACAAGTACTTCTGGTTAAAAAAAAAAAAAGAACAAAACAAAGAAAGAATTTGAGATTTGTTTTTCTTATGTCCTTTTTTTAGTTCAAAGTTCAACTCCATGTCCATTAGATGCATCTTGACCCTAGTTCAGTTCTCTCACTTCAAAGATGATTAATTTCATTTATTTTAATCATCAAGAAATTGAGACAAATCCAATATCTTCGTAAAGTAGGATTTTCCATTGGGGATCATTATTTGAAGGAAAAAGTTTATATAAGGATGCAACCTTATAATGTAGGACTATGGATGCACCTCAAAAATCAATCGGAAAAAAAGTAGTTTTAATGTTGAAAAACCTTTTGATTGATCATCTCGACATCGAGATGTATGACCCTGAAAAATAAAAAGATTTTAGGTGTTAGAAATAGTGCATTTTACAACATATTATTTACACCGTCCATTTTCAAAATTTTCATATGTTTATAGATCTACTTGATTTTAATCATTTTTTAAGTTAAAAATTTTATAATTAAATATAAAAATAGATTTTGAGATAATCCTAATAACATTTTACATGAAAATTATATATCATGAAAGAATTTGAAGGTTCACCTTACCTCTACAGCTACGGATGCATCCGTATGCCAACGGCACCCTTATTTGAATTTCAATTTGAACTTCAAATATAAATGTACTTTGAAAGTATGGATATTTATGTACAGGTCATTGAGTTATCTATACTGATAATTATGAAATCAAATTTTGTAATTGTGAAGAGAAACCGTTGATTAATCATTTTCTTTGGGTCGGGTTAGTTAACGCTTCATTATCATTTACTAAATAAGTAGTCACATAGGGAACAATGGTTATTACAAAATTGCCCTTGGAAGGGGGCTCATTGGATTCCAGCCGCACCGCAAGGGTATTCATGTCATTTGTGGGGGAAAGTGGAAAATGTTGTCGCAAGTGACACTTACTGCCCATCTGAATCAGCGGTTTTATTCCCAAAGGCTTCAAGGGTGTTCTCGTCATTCGCATAAGACATTTCACAAACGGATATTCCATAAGGGGCCTTCCACCCGAACCGAGTCCTGATCTAGGTTTATGTGTTGGGTTAGTTGGACCATATTCGGGTCCTGATCTAGGTTTATGTGTTGGGTTAGTTGGACCATATTGGGGTCCTGATCTAGGTTTATGTGTTGGGTTAGTTGGACCATACGGGTACGGTCAAGTTCTGGTTAGGGTGGAAAGATATACACTAAATAATTATAAACTAAATTTCTTAAGACCCAGTTTTGGGTTCAAAGGAATTGGGCCCAACCAAGATCCGGCTCGTGACCAAGTCCAAATGAAACCCAGTGACCGGACTAGTTGCCACTCCTAAGTTGAAGCCGATTGAGTAAAACTAGGATTTAGTCATTATTAATTCTTTAAGGCCTAAGCTAAAGTTCATTTCCAACCATTTTTTTAAAAGTAAAATAACTCAAAAGAATCATAGCCGTTATTTACTTACAGAATTTTCCCGCCAAAAATAAGACGGTTTCCGAAAATTCCAAAACCCTAATTAATCTCTGCCCGCGGGCAGCTCTTACGGGCAGAGGCAACCCTCTATTATTTCCCTCTCTCTTCCTCACCCTAATTCATATTCTATTATTTCTCCCTCTCATTCATATTTTTGATTTCCCTCTCTCTCACTTCTCCCCTTCTTCCTTTTCTCTCTCTCTCTCACTTCTCTCCTTCTTCCTTTCTCTCTCTCTTAGAAGCATAAACACAACCTTCATCTCTCTTTCTCTTAGGAGAAGCCTTTGCACTACATTCTCAAGGCGCTCTCCCTCATCAAGATCCCATCTCTCTGATCCTTTTTGTGGGCTTTAAGAACAGGGGTTTCAGAAGTAGAGCTCTTCTCTCAAGCCTCATATCATTATCTTTCAATTTGGCTTTTTTTTTTTGTGCTTTTCTATTCTGATGGGCTACTCGGAAAAGTTCAGAGATGAAGAAGGAGCAAAGCAAGATGGAAAGAAATGGATCATTGCCGGTATACCTAGCCGAAATCCCCTTTCTCCTATTATTATAAACCCCTCTTCAAATGAAGGGAAGTTTGATGGCGATGAGAGATCTCGAACACCAACGAGCAAAGAAGCGAGAATACCAGAGAAGCTTCCATGTCCTCCTGCTCCACGAAAGCCAAAGCTTTCTTCAAAGTTTCCCATGAATGGGTTCAAGGAGTTCTTTAGTTCCCCTGACTTGGATGCTCTCTTCACAATCCATTTTAAAGAGAGAGTCTAGAGAGAAAGGGGGGAGATGTTGGGATTGGAGTTGTTCGATCGTTTGGTATTTTAGAGAGAGAAAGAATCCAACTTTTGGAAAGAGGGATACATGGGATAGGGTCTGTAAGGGGCTAAATTTGTTTAGCCCTAATCACTTTGGGTGAAACAAGGGTTTATTGTTTGTATTTCAAAGGAGAAAGGTTTATGTTGCTGGTTAATCTGTAAAGGACTCTCATAACATTTGGGATGGAGTCTTTTGAAATCCTAGAGAGCAGAGTAGTGGTGGGCTTTGTGGGTCAAAGTGAAGAAGCAATTGTTTTAAAGATTTTATGTACATATGAGCAATGAATGAAATTTGGTTTTGAAAATGTTGATCATTTTGTTTTTGTCTGGTTTGCTCTCTCTCTGATGTGTAATCTTTTTATTAACATCTCTTACACAGTATAGTCATAGTGTGTTTTCTCTCAATCAAATTCTTATGTCCTCATGGTGTGCTTTCTCTCAATCAAATCGAATGAATGTCGTCATCTTTCTCTCAATTTGAGGAGGAGAGTGTCTCTTCATGGCGTCATGGCTGAAAAAGGTATGATTATGTTGGATTTAAAAGGGAGAAATTTGGGTTTGGCCATTTTTGGCAAGGACCCTCTAGATTACTCATGCATTTTGTGTTTGGCTATGTGAATCTTTCCCTACATGTTTCTTTCATTTTCCTTTGGTTTTCCTCTAGCATTCGCTTTCTTCCTCTTTCTTCTCTCTTAGGATTTTGATGTGGGATCAGAAATTTCATGGTGGCAGGCCTGTTGGACTCCTAAACTAAGGCTTACTCTTTCTTCTCTCTTAGGATTTTGATGTGGGATCAGAAATTTCATGGTAGCATGCCTGTTGGACTCCTAAACTAAGGCTGCACAATAATCCTCACCACCTTGGAAAAGGTTTATATGAGTTGCAACTTTATACTCTAGAAATAAAGTCCAGTATAACAGAGTTTTGAAGTTAAAATTTTCTCATTGATCATCACAACCTCAAGGATCAAGGATGTATAGATATTAAGAAAAAAAACAGAAGAATTTTTTAGTCATAACAATAATGCATCTTTTGAAAAGCTATCTTTAGAGTTAGATTGTTCATTTTTTAGATTTTCAAGTATTTATAAATCTGTTCAATTTTGATCTGCATTTTGAAATTTTAAATTTTAAATTTCATAATTAAAGTTGAACATCTTGCATATCTTCGGACAATATTTAAAGGTGTGCCTTTCTAGTATAGTATAAAATGGGCACCTTATATAAAACTCAGACTATATTTATTAGGGTGTATTGGATTACCAAAACTCGTGTTTGTTAAATAGAAGGTTCTAGGATATAAAACCTTACTAGAAGTTGCAGTTTTCATGCTAACTCATGAATACCAAATGGAAGGTGCTAAGCTATTTTGGAAGCATTCGTTAAAAAGCTTACAAGTTGCAGTTTACATGCTACCCCATAATACTTCTAAAGTAAAGGAGGTTGCTTTGATACCCTCCTCTTCTACCAATCAAACACACCCTGAATGTCCTCCATCTCCAGTTTTTTCTCTCCTAAACTACCTCTTTGTTAGGTGTACCTCAGATCTTTATAAAGCACAAAGCGTACGAATAAACCTTGCTCTTATGTTGATCTCCTCTATCTCTACTCCCTCCCTTACTTGAGATCCTAAACCATGCTTAAGAGATACATCTCTCCCCCACTCATTCTAGGTTTAGTTCCTAATAAAATGTAGTTATGGGATAAACTTTCTATCCCCACTATTTCTTAACCAGGGGTTTAAAATCCCAGGTTGTAGATGACTTTGATGAACCAATCTGGATTGGCCAAATCGGGCTATTAAGATAAGTTGTATTAGCCAATTCAAGAAAATAATAATATAAACAAAAATAGAACCGGATTGTGGATTGGCGTTTGATGAACCAATGTGGATTGGCTAAATCAAGGCACTATCTAGATCAAACTATATCAGCCAATCAGAAAAAAAAAACACGTAACAGTTATTGTTTGGCCAAATCGGGCTATTAAGATAAGATCGTATTAGCCAATTTAGGAAAATAATAATATAAACAAAAATAGAACCGGATTGTAGATCGGCTTTTGATGAACCAATGTGGATTGGCTAATTCAAGAACTATCCAGCTCAAACTATATCAGCCCCATCGGGAAAATAATAATAAAAAATAAAAACAGATGGCAGCTGTTTGTTTGGTCAGATCCGGCTATTAAGATAAGATTGTATTAGCCAATTCAGGAAAATAATAATATAAACAAAAATAGGACCAGATTGTAAATCAGCTTTTGATGGACCAATGTGGATCGACTAAATTAAGGGCTATCCAGATCAAACTATATCAGCCCAATCGAAATAATAATAATAATAAATAAAAACAAATGGCAGTTGTTGTTTTGGCCAGATCGGACTGTTAAGATAAGATTGTATTAGCCAATTCGAGAAATAACAATATAAACACAAATAGAACAGGGTTGTGGATCGGCTTTTGATGAACCAATGTGGATCGGCTAAATCAAGGGCTACCCAGCTCAAACTATATCAGCCCCATCGGAAAAATAATAATAATAAATAAAAATAGATGACAACTGTTGTTTGGCCAGATCGGCTATTAAGATAAGATCGTATTAGCCAATTCAGAAAAATAATAATATAAACAAAAATAGAACCGGATTGTGGATCAGTTTTTGATGAACCAATGTGGATCGACTAAATCAAGGCCTATCAAAATCAAACTATATCAGCTCAATCGGAAAAATAAAAATAAAAAATAAAAACAGATGACAGCTATTGTTTGGCCAAATCAGGCTATCAAGAAGATCGTATTAGCTAATTCGGTAAAATAATAATATAAATAAAAATAGAACTGGACTGTGGATCAACTTTTGATGAACCAATGTCGATCAGCTAAATCAAGGACTATCCAGCTAAATCAAGGACTATCCAGCTCAAACTATATTAGCCCCATCAGCAAAATATTGGTCAGATCGGGCTATTAAGATAAGATCGTACTAGCCAATTCAGGAAAATAATAAATAAACAAAAATAGAACCGGATTGTGGATCCACTTTTGATAGACCAATGTGGATCGACTAAATCAAAGGCTATCCAGATCAAACTATATCAGCCCAATTGAAAAAATAATAATAATAAATAAAAACATGTGACAGTTGTTTGGCCACATCGAGCTATTAAGATAATATTGTATTACCAATTCGGGAAAATAATAATATAAACAAGAATAGAACTAGATTGTGGATCGGCTTTTGATGAACCACCGTGGATCGGCTAAATCAAGGACTATCCAACTCAAACTATATCAGCCCCATCAAGAAAATAATAATAATAAATAAAAATAGATGACAGCTCTTGTTTGGCCAGATCGGCTATTAAGATAAGATCGTATTAGCCAATTCAGGAAAATAATAATATAAACAAAAATAGAACCGGATTATGGATCGACTTTTGATGAACCAATGTGGATCGACTAAATCAAGGGCTATCCAAATCAAACTATAAAAGCTCAATCGAAAAAATACTAATAATAAATAAAAACAGGTGACATCGATTGATTGGCCAGATCGGGCTATTAAGATAAGATTGTATTAGCTAATTCGGAAAAATAATAATATAAACAAAAATAGAACCGGATTGTGGATCGGCTTTTGATGAACCAATGTCGATAAGCTAATAAAGGACTATCCAGCTCAAACTATATCAGCCCCATCTGGAAAATAATAAAAAATAAATAAAAACATACGACAGGTGTTGTTTGGCCAAATCGGGCTACTAAGATAAGATCGTATTAGCCAATTCACGAAAATAATAATATAAATGAAATTAGAACCGGATTGTGGATCGGCTTTTGATGAACCAATGTGGATTGACTAAATCAAGGCACTATCCCGATCAAACAATATCAACCCAATCGGAAAAATAATAATAAAATATAAAAACATGTGATAGTTGTTGTTTTGCCACATGGGGCTATTATGATAAGATTGTATTAGCCAATTCAGGAAAATAATAATATAAACAAAAATAGAACCGGATTGTGGTTCGGCTTTTGATGAACCAATGTGGATCGGCTAAATCAAGGGTCATCCAGATCAAACTATATCAGCCCAATCAGGAAAATAATAATAAAAGTAAAAAACAGGTGACAACTGTTGTTTGGCCAAATCGGGTTATTAAGATAAGATCGTATTAGCCAATTTAGGAAAATAATAATAAAACAAAAATAGAACCGGATTGTGGATCGGTTTTTGATGAACCAATGCGGATCGGTTAAATCAAGGGTTATCCAGATCAGACAATATCAACCCAATCAGGAAAATAATAATAAAAAATAAAAACAAAGTGACTTGTTGTTTCTCAAGAATTAAAGGGTGTGGTTTGTATAAGTTTGAAGCTTTAAACAATCAAAATAATGCACACCTTAAAATAGGGTTGAAACATGTTGTTTCAGTACTAGAAAGCTTGGTGATGCTTTTAAAATTCATTTTTATCTCTAACTACAAAATTTAAAGATTTAGAATTAGTGTAGATTGAGCAGATTTATAAATACTTGAAAATTTTGAGAATCGACAGTCTAGAATATACATTACATGATGCACTATTTTGAAGACTTAAAATCCAATTTTTTCATATTCATACATTTTGAGGTTGAGATGATCAATTTGGGAATTTTCAAGGGTCTCAACATTATATAAACTATTTTTAAAATTAAAACTTGGGTCTTAAGACATTAACCCTCTTTAAAGCCAACGGACAATGATAAACCTCCCTCTCTCACTCTAAAGCCAGGATAACTCTCTTCCCCTTTCTCTCTCTAGGTGATAACTCTCTCTCTACCCCTTTCTCTCTCTAGGTTCCATTTGACATGAGATAAGGCGAAGACTTCCATATAGAGCAACTTTCAGTCCCATGCCACGTCATCTACCTATCTACGTGGGCTCCATCTCTTGGTCGTATTTTCTAATTCAAACGAACACATAGGGCTTCTATTAGCCATCCATCCCACGTCATGCAGGACCAATCAGGGTAGCCATCTGTGAGTACAGACACGACACGTGTCAGACACGCGATGGCGTAGTAGAATATGCTGGACCCCAGTTTGGGGGCATTGAATCAAATGGGCGGCCAAGATTGCTGATATGCTGGACCCAGTTTGGGGGCATTGAATCAAATGGACGGACAAGATTGAATCAGCAGTTGAAATGAACTTAAATGTGCTTTTTTTTAAATTTGCTTTTTTAAAATAGTATGTTGCGCCTGCAATACAATAGAATCCTATGTTACGAAATTATGGGATACCTTTTTTTTTCCTCTTCAAGTAGAAAAACTCAAAAGTTTTCTATTTTTAAATTATTTATTTTTCACCGGGCAGCCCCAACTGCCCGCGTATGCAGAACGGTCAGCCCCGTCTTGGCGGGAAAAGATGAAATTTTGGATTTGTTTCCACTTTCCCGCCCATGGCCTTTCGTATTTTTACCCCTTTCGTTGCCCCCACAAAATTAAAATACCCACGTTGTCCTCTTCGTTTCTGACAATTAACTTTGGGTCCTGCCAGTCAACTCCCTCCACAAAACACACATACTCTCCATATCGTCCCTCCTGCCAGTCAAACTCTCTTTCTCTCTATAACACAATCGCAGAAAATTAACCTAATGAAACATAGCAAATATAACGTGGTGGGCAAACAAATCCAGCAGCCCTGCTAACACAGAGAGAGGAAGGGAGAGAGAGCTAAAATGTCCTTCCCACTTCACATTGTTATGGTCAGTTCTTTTTGTCTCCCCACTTGTTAACTCTGAAAATAACAATAGCTCATAAGAATTGAATTTACAACCTTCACCAAATATGCATACTCAGACAGAATTATTTACACCTTCAGGTTGTAATAACAACTATATCATCTCAGTGATCCCTTGTTCCAAGTAATTAAACGAAAATTTTCAGTGAACCATCAAGAGAGAGAGAGAGAGAGAGAGATTTACAAGTCTTACAAGCCTTCTCTGCTCCCTCTAATAATCCTTAATCCAAGAGCCACAAAATTGTGTTTTTGGAGATGCTAATGGAGAACTCCCGATTCTTTCATATGTAGGATACTTCAAGTGACCATATTCACTATGAAGGTCCTCCAAATTAACAGTGATTTATTGAAACTTTAGCAGAAAGTCGAGCTTTCACTCCGTGCTTTCATCATTCTCGTCCGTCTCATCATTCTCTCCTTTCTCATCTAGCGCATCCGGCATTTCAGTTTCTTCATCTCCTTGTTTCTCATTTACAGCAGTCTGGGTCTTGGTGGTTACCCTCCTGTGTTAACATTTTTACAAAATCAATATGAGAGAGATAGAGAGAGCAACAAAACAAAGTGATAGCCACCCTTAACCAGAATTTGGTGAGAGAGAGAATCCAATGAAATAAAATGATATAGACCCTTCGATAGAATCATGTTATAGAGAGAGAGAGAGAACGGGAGAGAGTCCCAATAGGTGAAGCCTTGTTTAACAGCCTCCAATCTATGGGTACTTAAGTACACATAAAATTTAGAACTACTCTAAATAAAAAAAATTTAGACAATGATTTACTTGATAAGGTGGTGAAAAATTTAAAATCTAACCTCATATCTTCACATTAACAGTCACAGTTCATGTCCACCATCTAGCGGATGAGGAAGATCAGGACGTGTCATGCTTCATGAAGGGCGGGGTCTAATATGATCATTTCTCATATATAAATATTGCTTATTATAAAATATAAAAAACTTCATTTTAGTAAATGTAAACTTACGAGAAACTAACTAAAATAGTAACAGATGATTTTATCATTAGTATCTAAAATTATCTCTAATACACAAGTGTCTTAAGGTTTCTAGAGTCTTATTGAACTCCGATGCGGCCTAGCAAGTTAAGACCAATGTTGACCCCGGACTAGTGACCGAACCAGTAAGGGCAACGGCTCAGGACCAGCTGAACTAGACTGGTTCGCTGGTCTAAGAAATTAAACAATTAATAAAAAAGTAAAATAAGAAAAATATAGAAAATTACCAATGTTGACCCCAGACTAGTGACCGAACCAGTAAGGGCAACGGCTCAGGACCAGCTGAACTAGACTGGTTCGCTGGCCTAAGAAATTAAACAACTAATAAAAAAGTAAAATAAGAAAAATATAGAAAATTATGGAAAATAGTAAGATTTTTAAAAATAATAGAAACAAATATAACTCTTAAAGCAATAAAGAAATACTCATTAATAATACAATAACTCAAATTTGTAAAGAAGGCACAAAACAAAAAGCTCACAATATAATATAAAAAAACACTAGTCATGAACCACAATCGTAAGTAGGGAGAAAATAAGTACACCACCAAAGTCCACAACTCTACAACTTGCAACCAATAGGCCGAAAAAGCTTGTTACGATTAAAATATTATGAAACCCAAGTGATATAATACAAATATCAAAATAATTAATAACCTTACTCATTTCAATTTTCTTGCTCATCATTGGACTCCTCAGTGTTGACCTCTATACCTATGACGAAGTTTACATATTATTAAAATAGATACAAACTTACATTCTTAGAGTGCATAAAAACCTCAAACATAAAATTATTAAATTTAAATTTGACTTTCTTATGGCGGTTTCATCTCCATTCAATTATGTAGGATGCTCTTCAATACCTTTAAGAGCAGACCTCTCTTTTTCAAGAACCCACTCTTTCACAACATCGATCCTCTCCTATATTATAATTTATAGTTAAATAATAAATAATTAATAAAATAGACTACCTAGGAGGATTGTACCATGAGAGGCAATTACTAAAGGTCATCCAAATACTCCGGATGCATTCTAATATTGGTACAACTCTCTCTCAATCTTCACTTACATAGGCGTTTCAGAATATAACGTCACCATGGTATGCAAGCCCCCCCAAACTGCTAGATGGGTTGAAAATATGTCTCATCTTTTATCAATAATGTCTTAATACTTATCATATTGGGTCCTTCTGCTAAAAATGTTTTTGCTATAGCTTCTTTGGCCATATCCATAGCCTCATATGTGTAAGCTAAAAACATTTTTGCTATAGCTTCTTTGACCATATCCATAGCCTCATATATGTAACCCATGGCAAGTTTAGAATCACTGTCCACAAATATCAGAAAACCTTAATCAAGGGCTCTATAATTCGAATTACATTTTTAACACTAGCCCAAAAATGATCATTTAAAACTGAATTCGTTGTATCATTCCCACTAGTCTTCTTGACCCATATAGAATCCCTCCAACCAGTTGATGTAACCATGGCTCTCAGGCCATCCATTTGATTCAACATTCTCTGTAACGTGAGGAAATTAGTAGCGAAGTTATTGTGGGCCTCATTAACTCATTATTTGTATACTCCCTAATAAGATTGAGGACAAAGGAGTAGTTATAAATAAATTTTGTAATATCCTTTGCATTCTCTATAACTTCTTTAACATAATCTCTCTTCCCTATATCCTCTAGTATCAAGTCTATACAATGGGTTGCACAAGATGTCCAAAAGATTGAGGAGCAATGAGCTTGTAGCAAATGCGCCCGACGGCAAAAGTTGGCTGCATTGTGTAATAAACTGAACCAAATTCTTTGGCCCCACTTCCTCAACAACATCCTCAAATAAGTCAAATAATTCTTGCCCGGTCTTAATTATGCCAAAGGCATCTAAAGATCAATGTTTCCTTGTGACAATACTCCAAAAAAATTAATCAATTGCCTATCTTGTTCATCTTTCCACCCATCAGCCATGTTAGAATATCCATATGTCTCTCATATTGCCCTATATTTGGCTATGGACCTTTTGACATCTTCCACAGTCTTCTTTAACAACTTAGTCCTACAATCATGATAGAAATGGCCTTTATACCCTGCACCTAATGATCCAACATATGGTGGAAATGGACAGATTTGAGGATATAGGAAAGGATAGCACAATGATACATCCACCAGACTACAGACAAATCTACTCTCTTTATAGCTTTTACTCCCCAAGCAATACATTTTTAAGGGTTTCTGATCTCATCATAACTTTTTAAGGGTTTCTATGCTATTTTGCATCTCATACATCACGAGAGCGAACTTTGATACTTTTGGCCACGATTCCTATCTTTTGAGACAAATGCTCATTAACCCCATGTATTCTCCCTCCTTTTATTGGTTTTAAACCATATATGCAAATATTTTCCAACTTGAGAACATTTTTTTCCTCTATTAGACCCACTTGAAGACTTTTTTTCTCCAAATCAAATATCAAAGTCTCCAGTCTCAACCACGAATAGGTAATAACAATCTCCTACAAAGTACAAACCATACCTAAAACCAAAATACCTACACCCACACCACAACACAAAGCACACCCTCACAATAAGTGGAAAATTCTGGGAAAAAAAGAATAATAAGAAATTCCTTGAAAAAATAATTACAAGAAAATGTAAGATAATGCAAATAGCAACAAAAGTGCAAAAAAAAAAAAAAAAAAAAAAAAAAAAAGCTATTTTTTTAGTTTACTTTTTTATTTTCTTTCATCTCGGTATTTTATTTTTGTTTTTTGCATTTTCTCAATTTCTATTCTTTCTTTTTTGCATGTTCCAAAATAACTTTTTTCATTCTCTTATTTTTTTTTAAATTAAAAAATTCAAAGAATAAAAACAAAAAATTCAAAAATGAAGAAAAAAAAAAAGAAAATCCATTCCCTTCTTTCTTACTTACTTTTTTTAATTCTTTTTTCGTTTTTTCATTTTGATTTTTATTTTTTTACATTTTCCAAACCAAAATTAAAAAAAAAAAAAAGTTGGAAAAAATGGCACAAACATATTTTTATTTAGGTAATATTTCGATAGACTTTTACAAATTTGTAAATTCCCTTCAAATTTCAAAATAACCTAAAACAACAAAAAAAAATGAACACATTCCAAAATTATAAAACTCAAATTTCCCAAACCTAACAAGGCTAAAACATTATTTCATTATTTATTTTTGTATTTTCTGAAGTAAGCTATTAAATATTAAAGTAAACAAGAAATAAACTCACTTGATATGAAGCTCCGCTAAAATGTTGCCAAAATCTCACTTCCTTGGCCAGCAGTCACGCAATAAAGTTTTGGTGGGGTTCGCTTGATGAGAGAGAAAATATAGAATAAAAAACTCGAAGGTAGAAAGTAAAAAGTAAATTTTTCTCTCTTAATATTTATATTACAAAGCAAGATCTTTTATTAGCTTTTTTTGCTCTTATATACTTATAATAAGACCAAGTCAGGCTTATATTTTCCTCATTGAGAATGACAAAAGGGGGCCAAAAACGTCTTTTCTGGTCCCCATTTAGACCAAGCCAGTTCAATTTAGAACCAATGACCCAGTGGATCTAGTACATGGAATGGCTGGTGCACTGGTTTAGTGCCAGTTCAATATCATTCTTGGTTCAATCACAAGACCAAACCGAAAATGGTGCCGGTTCACAGATTGCTAGTTTGAACAGGCCGGTCCAATCCAATGCTTATAACATTAATTAAGAGGTGAGTAACTCTGCCAGATCCAAGAAGACAATAGGATTTGCAGTTGCAAAGATCCAAAGATTTCTCCATAGTGTTTTTAATGCCAATGTTTTTACTGAAGAGATCATCACAAGCGACGCAAATGGATAGGATGCTTGAATCAATGTTGTAAGAACCAGACCGGATCAGCCGGTTGGAACAAAAAACCAAAGAACCAGCATTCCGGTCCAGCAATTGAATCAGGAAGGATATTGAACCGGCACTAAATATTTGAACTGGATAATGTAAAAGGGGGCTAGAAAAGGCATTTTCCGCCTCCTTTTGTCGTTTTCATTGAGAAAAAAAATGGCCAAAATTGGCCATATTATAAGGGCGAAAAAGGTAACAAAATTTGCTCTATAATATGAACATTGGGGTTATATAAGAACGACAAGGGAGACACGTAGCAAAATATTTGCGCGTCATTATTATTGAATTAATGACATGGCGCCATTCGCACTAACGCCAACGCCAGTCCAAAAGTGGCCAGAACTCTTATGGTCCGAAAATTACACAAAACCGATAGAACGACGGGTAATACATTCATTTAAGGACGATATGGCATAAAAGACTATGAGCATGGTCAAATGCTCCAACGTTCCCTCTCCTATGATGTGATGCAAAACAGTATTGAATATCACATGACCGAGAAGAAAAAGAGGCAAATAATTGATGACGAGATCAAGAATCCCTACCCAATCCCCCATGGAGGAGTATTTTGATATTGAGGAGGGAGAAGAGGAGGCTGGAAGCCCCCTCAAACTAGAGGGAGACATGGGGAAGAGCCTAGTCACCACAACTTTTAGCGACTAGTAGCAAGCTAAGGGCAAGAAGGCAAGGTCAAGGTAGGATAGGGGCTTATTTCCAACCAAGGACAACACCAAGCTCCTAGCCAACTATAAAAAATGTATTGGTTGGGGATCTAGCTATAGAGAGAGAAAATGGATATATCATTGTGCTATCCCTTTCAATGCCTTCAACTCCGTCTATATCCAAAGTATGTTGGAAGCAGAGGATCTGTAACGAGATCCTATCATGATTCTACGACCAAATTATTAAAAAATATCATAGAAGAGATCAAAGGGTCCACAATCAAATATAGGGCAATATGGGGGATATATGGATATCCCATCAATGGCAGATGGGTTGAAAGATAAAAGACATAGGCAATCGAGACCGGAGAAGAGATCAAAGGGTCCACAAATATAGGGCAATATGGAAGATATATGGATATCCTATCAATGGCAGATGGGTTGAAAGATAAAAGAAATAGGTAATCGATTGATTTTTGGTGTACTGTCACAAGGGAACGGTTTTATTAAGGTCCATAGATGCCTCTGACATAATCAAGACTGGGCAGTCATTATTTGAGTTATTTAAGAATTGTTGAGGAAGTGCAACCAAATAACATGGTTTAGTTTACTACAGACAATGCAAACCAATTACTCCCTTGGAGGCATTTGCTACAAGCTCATTATCCCTCTATCATTTGAACATCTCGTGCAGCTCATTGTATAGACTTGATGCTAGAGGATATAGAAAAGATGGATTATTTTAAAGAAGTTGTAGAGAATGTAAAGGATATTACAAAATTTATCGATAACCACTCCTTTGTCCTGAATCTTATGAGGAAGTACACAAATGATAGGACATTAGTGAGGCCAGCATTAACTAGATTTGCTTTTGATTTCTTCGTATTAAAAAGCATGTCGAATCAAATGGATGGCTTGAGAACCATGGTTATACATCAGTTGCATGGAGGGATTCTATATGGGCTAGGAAGACTAGCTAAAAAGAGATGGGGTTCACTTTTAAGTAATCATTTTAGGACTAATGTTAAAATGTAACTTGAATTATAAAGCCCCTAGTAAAGGTGTTGAGAATTGTAGATTGTGATTCTAGGCTTATCATAAGTATACATATGAAACTATGAATAGGGCCAAAGAAGCTATATTAAAAACTTATAAGTAGAGGAGGACCCAGTATGAGAAATACTGTGACATTATTGATGAAAGATGGGATGGGCAGTTACATCACCCTATACATGCAATTACAAATTATTTCAAAGCCTAATTTTTCTATAACAATGACTCATTTTCAACCCATGTTGCAGTATTGAGGGGCTTGCATACTGTGGTGGAGAAGTTATACCTTGAAACACATACGCAAGTGAAGATCGGAAGAGAGTTGTGCCAATATCAAAATGCATCAGGACTATTTGAGGGACCTTTAGTAATTGCCTTGTGGTACAATTCTCCAAGATAATCCATTTTATCAATTCTTTGTTAATTACATATTAATTATAATGTAATACATTTGTTCTTGTGTATCTCTAGTTCTCTAATCTAAATTAATTATCACATTCAGCAGCTTGATAGGAACAATTTGATGGAGAAGTTCCCATCCTTAGGATTTTTTCTATCCATATTCTAAGCAAAACTTGCAGTGAAAGTGAGTGAGAGGAATTGGATTGTTTTCAAACGCATCCACACTACTAAGTGAAATAGGTTGGAGCACAAAAGGCTAAATGACTTGGTTTTTGTGCAATACAACTTGAGATTGGAAGAGAAGTAACAAACTCTTGTTTACTTTATTTATCATTATGTATCTATTAATTATAAAATTCTGGTGCTACTTCTATTTATTTTTAGAGCTTTGGAATGTTATATTGTAGGACCGAGGGTAAAACAATGCCCTTAGATCCAATTGACTTGAAGAGGATTGATATTGTGGAAGAGAGGGTTGTCGAGAAAGAGAGGCATGCTCTTGAATGTATTAAAGAGCATCTAGATAAGTGGATGGAGATGGAACCACCACAAGAAGTTAAAATTTAATTTATTTTTAAAAATTTTATGCACACAAAGAACGTAAGTTGTATCTTACTTAATAATATGGAAACTTAATATTAAAAAAAAAAAATATGGAAACTTTCTCATAGGTGCAGATGATGATAATTTAGAAGTCAAAACAGTGGAGCCCAATGATGAGCAAGGAGATAGAAATGAAGTTGATGAAGCAGACAATTGATCATTTTGACACTTTTATTATATCCTTGGATTATGTCATATTCAAATAGTAACAAGATTTTAACGCCTATAGGTTGCAGATTGTGGAGTTACAGACTTGTGGAGGTGTACTTATTTTCTCCCCACCTATGATGGTAGTTCATGATTAATGTTTTTAATATTTTATTATGAGCTTTTTGTTGTGTCATCTTTACAAATATGAGTTATTATATTATTAATGAGTATTTCTTTATTTATATTTGCTTCTAACATTTTTTTTATTTTTTCTTAATTTTTTAGATTTTTCCTATTTTTCCATAATTTTTTTATGTTTCCAAATTTTCTTATTTGATTACTTTTTATTAATTATTTATTTTCTTAGTCCGGTCTGGCTGGTGAACCAATCCAGTTCGGCCAGTCCAACTGAACCAATGCCCTCACCGATTCAGTCATCGGTTCGGTCCTGACAACATTGGCCTAGATACAAGATATGTCACTAGCTATTGCACATTACTGAGAGATTCACTTGTTTCTTGGTGAAATAAGAAACAAAACTATAATAGTTCAATCCCATGCAGAAGCAAGTATCATGCTACGTCCAATTTGAGCATCTGGCTCTAAATGCTATTATAGAACATTAAGGTGCATAATTCATTGCCTACTCCTCCAATGACATGATGTTAGGACATTTCATACTTCTTTTACTCTAATTAATTAATGAGTGACCAAATATGCAATAGCTGTGATAAACTTGATTGCATCACTAGTCTGCCTCATGACACTTCCTAAAACAGGTGGACATTGGTAAGCGGTTGACAAGAAGTAAGATATTGCTTATGTCCATCGATGCTCCAAGTGGAAGAAGACCTTGAAGGATATTTATACATTTGAAAAGAAATGCATGTTCAACAACGAATCTAGACCAATCATTTGGTGAATTTCAATATCTTAGCCTTTACAAACTCAAAATCATTTTTTCTTTTTTTAATATTATTTATTTAATGATAATAAAGCCATCTACAAGAATTGAAAAAAAAATCCTTCTAAGGCCTAGATCTAAGCATCTTATCAAAATAGACGGCCTATGTTAATTGAGCCAAAAAAATACTTTCAAGGTTGCGTTTTCAAATTTTTCTTTTTTGTAGTTGTTCATTAGAATGAAAAGAGTATATATTTTAAAATTTGGATAAAACAAATAGCCCTAACATGGATTTTGAAGATTGTTGCATTATATTACTATACAACCGTTGCATGAAATCACTGCACTTATCTGCATTGTTGTATGTCATTTTTCTTTTTTTAGGTGCACTTGGTCATCATAACCATAGAAATATATTTTAGTGAGCTTGATCAAATTAATCAGATTGAACCTTTTTGATATTTACATATATTATTGTACATTCATATGTTACCTAAGAGTTTCTCCTTGTGGCTTTAGGCCATTTCGACCATTCTAATATTGCAAGTAAATTTCTAATCAACCTTAATAAGTCAATGGGGAGATTTATTTGTCCAAATTTCCGTCACATTAACAAAAAATGTCCTTCAAATGCCACTGGTTCTCTTCTAGGTACTGGATTGTCGCACATATATATAGATGGAAGGAGAGACCAAACTCAAAAATAGAAAAATATCAGAATATACAGAAGTGCATTCCTAGTTACAACAAATATCCAGAAACAATAAACAGTGAGATAAAATTCTCTTTCTTAATCAATGAATACTGGATGGGAAAATAAGCTCTTTGCAATTTATAGAGAAAAAAGGCTTAGACAAGAGTAAGGAATATCGAGACAATTGAAAGCAGAAATGAGACTGAAGTGTAAGCACCATTGGGCTCAAATATCGGAAACCCCAAAATGGTATGTGACTGGTGAAGAAGATCAAAAGAGTGGACATAGTTCAAAAAAATTTTGGTTATTAGACAAAATGATTCCTTCTTCATGAACTCAAATAGGTTTCCCTTAAAGCAATAAATATATTAGACAACAAAACAATCAAAACAAGAGAGAAGGAAATAATCATATTTCCAATATAAGAAGTGAATAGATATCGTGAATAATACAGTATTATTACCTTGCGGGAGAATTCCCAACAGATTGGTCACGATCATTGGCATCATTTTCTCGAGGCCTTTGATCTTCCTCTGATTCAGATGCACAATAATCTCCATCCCATATGCGCCGACACTTAGGTCTGCGCTCCAAATCTTCTTCCTCCTGAATTGTCATCAATCTTATTATGTATTGACAGGGAAGGTGACCAACTATATTTTCGCAAGAAGTGTCCTTTTCTATTACCAATTTTGTCCTTTTGGTTTTCTAACCCTTTTGACCCGGTGGTATTTGTTTTTTTTGCCATTTTTCTCCTCATTTAAATAAGAAAAATATTGAATGTGCTTATCCATACCTTGCAAGAGATTCCCAATTCTATGAACTTTGTGTGTGTACTTATATTTTATTTCTATATAACATCTCATCTCACAAATAACGCGGTTCAAACCTTATCTAAAATACCTAACTGCCTATTTCCATGCACTCTCTCATACCTCTCTCCACGCACTTTTATATTATTTTCAAACTATAATTTCATGCCACAAATAAAGAAATTCATGCCTTACCTAAAGTACCTAAAATATCTTAAATTTATTCCACGCACCCTCAATTTACTCTCTCTCTCTCTCTCTCTCTCTCTCTCTCTCTCTCTCTCTCTCTCCGTGGGGCTTTTCACCCTTTAAGCTAGGAAACTCTTTATATATCTTTCTCACCAAATCTAATCCTTATCTTATACAATTTCAACAAAGAAACCACATTAATTATCATAATTTTATGGTTAATATCCATATTTTTTGAGAAAAGTTCTACCTCCCACTAATAATAATTATAAAATACTATAATGTCATATAAATCATAATTATATTATGTAATATACATATGCTAATTATTATATCATTTATTATTCAATAACTATATTGTAATTACACTGAAATATTAATATTATATCCAGATTATATATTTGTATTTTATAATGTATATTTATAATAATTAATTTAAATTCAGTGTAGTCTCATAATAATACTTACATGAATTTATTGTACTAGTATCAGAAATATTTGTAATTTAATTATGTTTTTAATCATTATATAATATTAGTAATTAACAACAATGCATATAATTTGAACTAATAATAATTTTTAACAACAATGAATGTAATTTGAACTAATTATAATTCTATTAAGTATTATAATAATCAATTACTATGATAGTTATAATTTTATGTAATAACAATAGTAATGATTCTATTAAAATAGTGCACCAATATGGTAATTAGTATTATGATCATTATATTTATATTAATTGAGAATGATAAAAAGAAATTTATTGTAATTCTTAATAATTAAAACTAATATACACAATCTTAATTATTACATATACAATTACCAAATGAGATTTTATACTATGAGACCATTTACCATTGTTACAAGGAGATCACAATCAGCCCTAGCCATTAGGATGTTAAATTAGATGGCTTGGGGTGTATCACAAAGTTTGAGAAATTTAGTTTCATGACCTTTGAATCTAGTCAATGACACACTACCACCCGATTTAAAATCTAATGGACAAGAGTGATTGTGATCGCTTTGTACTAGAAGTAAATGGTCTCTTTGTACAAATTTCCTACTAGATTTACAAATATATAATAACAATTACTATGTAATGTATAAAACAATTATAATTAGTGATTATAGATTATTATGAACTAAATCTAAAAAGCATTATAAAGTTTTATTAATTATAAAGTTATATTAATTATAAAGTTTTAACAATCATATTAATATTATATTAATTTATATAAAATATTAATATAATCCAACCATACTAATTATAGAATATTATTATTGTTACATAATTATAATATTATAATATAACTATAACAATAAAATGATGAAATTAATGTTTTAATAATATAATAATAACCGTTGGTTTTTTTTTTGAAATGTGTAAACCATTTTTATAATGTTTAAATAAAATTAGCATATTCAATGTAATTTATAATGTAAATTATCACATTGTAATTTAATAAAAATTAATACATAATTACTTTAATAAATATAACAATAGTAATTATGTAATATTATGAAACAAATACTATAATAGTAGTGGATAATATTGTTAATATTATGCATATATAGAACTTTTATTATAGTATAATTATTTATAATTTCCACAGTAAATGTACTATACTATGCATTGTAATATTGATAATTTTCTAATTATAATTACAAAATAATATGATCCGTAGTTGTTAGTTAGATTGTATTGTATGGATACAATTTTATTTATTTTTAATACAATTGAACTACAAAAGTAGCACTACAATTTCTAGTGCATGACTTTGTTTCTTATGATGGTGAATTTGTTTCTTCATATTTTTATTTAATAATTTTTATGTAGAGTTTCATGATTGCATGTTGAACAATGAGAGTGTATGAGTTATTTGACAATGTTACCTTAAAGAGTTTTATTTAGTTTTTTGTTTGTTGCATTTGTTTTTGACCACCGTGCATATAATACATTTTCTAATAGAAAAAATTACATATAACAATTATATAATTCAATGTCATTAGAATTCTAAGTATTATATGATTATCATTATTATACATGTAACAGTGTTTCAAAAAGCAAACTGCCCAGCACCTAGGCGGTCCAGAAGGCAAGGTATCTTCGGGCGCTCGCCTCAACCCGCCTAGGTGCCCGCCCGAGCGGCCGCTCAGGCCTGCGCCCCGCCCAGGGGTGAAAATGTCGATCATTGAGGCCATTTTTTGGTCATTTTTTTTAATACTAAAGATGTAAAATTGTCGGTTTTAGGTTTCAAAGGAACCTAAAACCCATTAGAAGCTATTTTAGAGAGAGAAAAAATGTCTATTTTTACGATCATAATCATTTCTACAAAATCCATTGATTTTATTTTTTGTTCTCTATTTCCAATGTCTACCATGATTAACAGCGTATTTCATGTTCTTTAATTCTGCATATAAATTGATTCACAAGGAGTGACAATGTCCTGGCCGTGGATCCTATAGGGCCACCCCGAGCCAGAGCTCACCCGAATAGACCCAGAGAACAAAAAGAAAAGAAAAAAAGGGCAGAACCTGTCATGGCCCTGGCCTAGGCCTAGGCCCAGGCCCGGCCCAGCTCGTCCATTGGGCCATAGTGGCCAGGTCCTAGTCCAGTCCTTAGCCACATTTTGTGGCCTAGGCCCTAGTTTATTAAGGGCTACGCTGACTAGGCCATTGCCAACCCTATTCACACCTAGCATAAAGATAGAAAAATCATTATATTTTAATTATTCACTATAACTTATCTTAGAAAAAAACAGTTATATCAATATTACATTTTGTATAACCATGTATTGAGATCAGCGAAGCAGGTGAATTCCTTGTGCACAAATGAGGAATAGCAAAGGCTCACCTCCTCAGGAAGATCAAAATTGGGAGGTCTACTATGAAATGGCACACTAGGTACATGTTGTACTCTCGATAGCTGCTCCAGCAACACAGCCCTGAAAATCCAGGTGATAGCCAGAAAATTAGATTAAGCAATGGATGTGAGGCTTTTTATGTAGCTGATTTTTTAAAAAAACAGCAATCAAAAGCTGGATTTTTATGATAAGTATCAATTTTTCCTTCTTGTTCAAAGGATCGGCTGATTTTAAAAAAATCGGCCAACTAAATCGGGGTCGGTCACTGCCCGATCCCGATTTGTCCCAATTCCGACAGTCATGTATTCTGAATTTTTTTTTCAGTACACTAATTGACCGATTTTTTGAACTAATCGGTACTAATCGGCACAAATGGGCCAATTAGTTTTTTTCAAAAAATTGCCCGATTGTGCACTATTCCAATGTGACTTTTGAACACTGTCATCTATTATTGTAAAGATTGGTGTGGGCTCTATTATTGTCCATTTTCTCTTCCCAATGTTGTGAAAAGACCTTGTGAAGAATCTCCATCATTGAGATGGAGATTTTTGTGCTTTGTTGGGTTCTCTTTCTCTCTCTCTTACTCTCTCTCTGTCTCTTTCTCTCTCTCCCTCTCTCTATCTGTTGGGTTGGGGCAGGTCCCTATCCCAACCTCTCTCTCACCCTCTCTCTCTCTCTCTCTCTCTGGAACTATTGGGCAGGGGACTGCCCAACCTCTCTCTCCCTCTCTCTCCCTCTCTCTCTCTCTAAATGTTGGGGCAGGGACCTGTCCCAATCTCTCTCGACCCCAATGTCTCTCTCTCTCACTATTTGGTTCTCTTTCTCACTCTCTCACCTCTCTTCTCTCTAACTGCTGGGGAAGGCCTGCCCCAAAGTCTCTCTCATTCTCTTTCTCTCTCTTTAATGAGTTAAAGTTTGGGTGCCTAAACAATATTACTTCAGGTGCCTAAAATTTTTTTTCCGATATCCAATTATGCCTATAATATATTTTTGTTTTGATTTTTTTATATGACAATATAAATAAACAATACATGTAAATTCGAAATATTTTTTATAATTTTTTACAAGTTTTTGGGATTTTTTTTGGATTTTTTTAGATTTTTTACCAAAATTGCATTTTTCTGGAAAAAAAGGGGGTACTAATTGGCCGATTTAGTTGGAATCGGCCCGACTAATCGGATCGGGCTAGGACCGACTAGTCGGCCAGATCAGTTGTTTTGAACACTGTTTTTCCTTTAAGCTAACAAATAGAAAGTCGTAATCATAAAATTACTATAGCATAAAGAAGATCATTTTGGTTTTGTGCTGTTTGTCTGGTTTCCTTTCCTTTTTGACGAGTAAAACACGTGCTCCTAACATGCCAAGAATCAACAAACAGGTCTAAGCAATACACTCAGAGAATTGCAGTGAAGAGTCCACTAGAAAAAGCATCAAATGATATAAGAGGAAAAAACAAGTCCGAAGTCCATTTCTATAGTAGAAGAGAGTGGGTATACCCTTTGAAAAGCATCTCACAAGCACCTAGTTGAGAAGCTTGCCACAAAAATAATTGCAGCAAGGTTCCACACATGCACAGGAAAGGGAAATGACGGATTTCTGAATATTGAATAATAAAAAACAACGCAAACTAAGATGCCCAAATATAGATATGGTTGCAGCCATGAATATGGGGAGAATAGACACAATTCGGTATTTCCCTAAATCCAGAGTAAGGATACTTGTATCCTATCTAAAATATTGCTACATATGTACTACAAATGATCATGACACATATTATAAACATATAATAAACATATATTGTATATAGATATTATATTTTAGCAACATCACATTCAAGTTCTCAGTAGATATTTTAGCAAATGGAAAATATCATGTTTCATCCCCTTAAATCTCGGGGTTTCAAAATAAATTCAACACTAATTCCATCTCAGGCGCCGTTCTGTTTTCCTGCTCCTTATATCCAACCCCGTTCTGTACAACTTCCCCTATCTTTTATTATTTGTTTTCCAAAATAGCCCCTTTCAATATTCTAATTCTCCATCTCTAGAATCCTCTCTCCAAACCCTATATTTCTCTCACATTCCAACAGTGAGTAGTGCAGGAAATCTCTTGTAATTGTAAAGTGTTTTTCTCTGTGCCATAAAAAGCAGCGAGTTTAAGATGAGAAAGAAGACAAGGGGTCCCACTCTCTGTATCCTTAATAAGCACCGGCCAAAAAAGCAGAGTTGGGAAGAGAGAAATATAATGATAGATAGGTAATGAAGAGGGGTTGGTTTTCTTTCTGTAGAAATATGAAGAGAGCGGAAAGGGAGAAGAACTTGGGGATAAGTGAAAGCCTGGGGAAGAAGTTTTTTGTGAACCTGGAAATGGTGTGGCTCTCGGTGAAAGTGGAAATGAAGAGGTAAATGGAAACCAAAAGGAAAGCCAGAGTGCAATATAGAGATAGGGTTATGTTTCTAATTGGAATTGGGTCCTGACCAGACAGCAAACCATGCTGACTTTGAAGTAGGGACTATTTCGCTACTTTTGCACAAGATCAATCTCTCCTATATCCCATTGAGTTGTTTACACGACATGGGTCTCTTTCTCTATAGAGGCTTTTGCACTAGAAACATCTCTTTATAGAAGATGAGCCTCCCTCTCGAGGGGTTTTGCAGTCTCACTCTAGCCTTTGAACAAGACCGGCTCTCTCTCTCTCTCTCTCTCTCTCTAGAGGCCTTTTGAAAGAGGGGTCTCTCTCCATGTAGAGTGACTCTGCAAAACCATTGACCTTTCCTAGAAACTTCCGGGATGCCTCAGTTAATTCTGAATTCCACCTCATATAGTTTGAGAAGGGAGATAGAGAGAGAGAAGGCTCATACCCAAGATGGGTCTTTATACTAAAGGCCCCATAGCTCATGAGCATGTCCTCTTTCAAGAGAGAGAGAGAGAGAGGAGTCATTTCTTTGTGATATTTATATCATGCGGGCCTTCTATGCAGGATGTCCCTAGGCGCCTGTCCAGGGACCTTGGAATGCCCAGTGCCTAGCCCTAGGCGAGCACCCTGGGGCTACACCTGCATACAGGCAAAATGCCCCTCGGGTGGGGCATTCCTAACAATTTTCCCCCAAATAAAGCTGCCCCAGCTTTTTTTAATGATATGACTGAAGACTCCTGAATCTTCAAGTCTATTTTTTTTTTTTTCCTTATTTTCTCCCTTTATGTGCTTGGATTACACGATGGTACGGACTATGGATTATGGATTGTGATTGTGTTGTATTTTTAGTTGTACTAGTACTTTGGTTTGGATCATAGTTGTTGGAGACAGAGTGAGTCTATGGAGGATTATGGATAATGTGTATGGACCTATAATATGGAATGGTATGGAACTACAATGTCAAAGATTGGTATGGATTACGGTTAGGTTAATTGGCTATGGATTGAGTTTTTTTGGCAGTACCATAGTACTTTGATTTGGATTTGGCACGATTCCACATAAAAATGTATAAAAATGCCTGACCATGCATTTTTTATACAAAATTTGGTCTCTAGACACACCCTAGCCCCTGTTTAACCTAGGCAGCCATGTCCTTGGACACCTGCCTAGACGCTAGAGAAGAGAGATGGACACTACTGATGGCCATCGATATCCAAGACCCCAGGTCCGCCATACACATAATTTCTTAGTCGCATGTTTTGATCATACGACACTTATGGTTGATTTAGTATATCCAACCAGATTAACTTGGAGGTTGGCATTCACCATACTCACGCACACATCTTCAACTTTTAAAGGAAGATGGATGCAGGTGTAATTCTAAAGACTCTGCTGGTAATCAGCTCGTATACAAATCGTTTCAAACTCCAACCCAAAAAAGATGTTTCTCCGCTGTATATTGCATCTTACATGAGTTCTTATAAGAAAGAGAAGTAAAACTCAGCAAAAAAGAAAAGATGTTGTTCTTGTCCACATAGAAAAGTCTGTAATTTTCTATCTAAGTGAGCTTAAACCGCGTTCCATTTAAAAGAGATCTTGCCTTTGCCTTTGATAATCCTGCCACTCCTATTCGTCGAATATGGATGTGCTCGACACCACCAACTACAATCTGGAGTCTAAACTAAACCCTTACCCTTTACAAACCCAATAAACCAAAGGAGCAGCCGCCAAGATCAAAATCTAACTTTAAAATCACGTTCAAAGGCAACCTTGCACACCTCCTAGGCCCACACTTGGTGCTTCACTACTCACTATATTGGTGGTCGACACCACCAACTACAACTTGGAGCCTAAACTAAACCCTTACCCTTGACAAACCCAAGAAACTGAAGGAGCTGCCACCAAAATCAAGATCTACCTTTAAAATCCCTTCCAAAGGCAACCTTGCACTCCTCCTAGGTCCGACACTTGGTGCTTCACTACTCACTATATATTTTCATTTTCACACAAAATCCACAACTGCCACTCCTCTTTGACTAGTGGCAATGAGATAATGTACATTTTGGGGCAAGTTTGGACCACTGCGCTAGGAGTATTCGTAATATGACTATTATATAATACAGGAAAGAAGGGATTCCTTTCCCCCCGATATTTCTGTCAGTCCCTATTTTGGGAAGTTTTCCACACAAGTGGGGTTAAAAATGGGACGGATGCAAACATGTTGTGGAAATATTGTCCACACAAGCGGGGTGAAAATATGGTAAGAGTTTCTATTTAGTAAGCCATATGAATACACCCTTGAATTCTATCACCAAAAAAAATAAAGTGTACTTGGATTTCATTTGAATTTAAATCCTCTCACGCAAAACCATGGGCAAGATTGCCCATGTTTTCAAAACTAAATGCCAATGTCAATTTCCAAAGTGCAGCACTAAGTTTTAAAATACAAATGACCAGTATTGCAAGTCATAGAAGCAGAATGCAATATCCCAAAACAACCCCCAGCCCAGCCCCCCCGCCCCCTCTTCTCCCTCTAGCACAGTGTTTCAAAAAGCGGACCGCCCAACGCCTGGGCGGGCTGCCTAGGCAATTCTGGGGGCCTGAGCGCATTGCCCAGAACTAAACGGGAAAAAAAAAAGAAAACCCTGGGTGCCCAAGAATCCGCCTAGGCGGCCACCCAAGGCTTGCATTCCTCCCAAAGGCGGAAATGAGTTTTGGTAGGGGCATTTTTTGTCCTTTTTATTTTATACTAAAGGGCCAAATTTTTTGTTTTTAGGTTTATTTGTAACCTAAAACATATTAGAGATCATTTTAGAGAGAAAAAAACCCCAAAAAACCAATTTTTGGTGATTTCATTAGGATCGAAGGGTCAAAACATCATCCATTGATATTAGATTTAATTTGTGATATTTTATAAATCTATTGGAGGTTTTTTAGAAGATTTGGAGTCTTTAGAAGCATCTTTGAAGTGGAAGTTTAGCGATTGAGCAATCAAAGTAAGTGATTTTTTTTATTATTTGTATAAGATGTATTATTTTGAGATGTCTTCTTCGGGATATGATAGGAGTGGTGATCCCGGTTCGAAATATGGCTACAACCCAGATCCTAATGATAAAAATTGCATGAGATGCAAATTTTGTGAGAATGATACAAAAGAGGGCATAAACCGGTTCAAGAAACATCTTGCTGGTATCAGGGGGGATGTTGCCCTATGTAAAAAGACTACTGATGCTGTTAAAGAGGAAATAACCAATTTTTTGAGAATGGTAAAAATGAAAAAAGATGAGAAATTTGCCTCCATAGCAAAGATTAATATGGGGTTCAAGTCAGTTATGATGATGATGATAGTGATGAAGATGGGGAGGGATGTTAAGAGTTAGAACAATCCATTATTAGGGGAAAGGGAAAGGGAGTTGTAATTGGTTCTGGTTCTTGTTTTGGTTTTGAGAGTAAGAAGCCTCGAGTTAGAGGCCCTATGGATAGTTTTTTGCCCCGACCTAACCCTAAGGTTGCAGGAAAGAAAACAAAGAAGCAAACCACCATTGAAAATAGAATGAAGAAGAAAGAGAGAGATAGAGCTGTTTTTTATATTGCTACATGGTTTTACGAAGTGAGCATTCCTTTCAAAACCGCTCGCCTAAGAAGCTTCTATGCCTTGGTAGAGGCAATTGGCCAATTTGGGCCTGGGATGAAACCCCCAACCCCATATGAGCTTTCAAAGCCTCTTTTGAAAAAAGCGGAGCTTGTCACGAAGGATGTTGTAAAAGTTAAGAATGATGCATGGGCTCAATATGGAGTTTCTATTATGACTGATGGTTGGAGTGATAGGAAGAGAAGAAGTCAGATGAATTTGCTTGTGAATTGTCCTTTAGGGACTGTTTTTTTTTAGGTCAATCCATGCATCTGATTATACCCATAATGCCCATTACATATTCCAAGTTATAGAGAAGGGAATCAAGGAGGTTGGGGAGCATCTTGTTGTACAGGTTGTCACAGACAATGTTGCTCCTAATGTTGCTGCTGCTAATTTGTTGCGTATAGCTTATCCTAGAATCTTTTGGACACCATGTACAACACATTGTATAGACCTCATGCTTGAGGCTCTAGGCGGTTTAATCGAGATGTCAAATGCAGTGAAGAAGGCAAAGTCAGTTATAAATTTCATTTATAGCCACCATCTCACCCTCAGCAGGATGTGTAGATTTACAAAGAAGAAAGAGAATGTGAAGCTTGGGGTCACGAGATTTGCGACCTGGTACTTATGCCTAGATAGCATACATTCAAAGAAAGTGCGTTGAGGCAGACGTTTACCTCAGATGACTGAAGAGCATGCAAGTGGTCCAAGGATCAGGTAGGGAAGAAGGTGAGAGATATCATCCTTTCTAAGGCTTTTTGGCGAGGGGTGAAGGGCGTTTTTAGGTATTTTTTCCTCTTATCAAAGTTTTTCGCATAGTTGATAGTGACAAGGCTTCTATGGGCTACATATATGAGGCTATGGAAAAATACAAAAGAGAGATAGCCCAAAATTTCGATGATGATGAGAATTGCTACAAGCCTATTTGAGAGATTATTGATGAGAAGTGGATAGGCAGCTACATCGGCCATTGCATGCAGCTGGTTATTATTTGAACCCAGCTGTTTTTTATGTTGACAAGGATATTCACACAAATGATACAATTATGACTGGATTTATTAAGTCTGTAGATGTGCTAGTCCCTGATCTTGATATCCAGGATATTATATGCGTTGATGAGCTGATAAATTACAAGTGCTCATTAAAGTCTTTTGGGAGTCCAATGGCGAAGAGGGAAAGGACCAAAATTGATCCAGATAGTAATAATATTCTCAAGCTCATCAAGTTCAAGTAATCAAGTTTCATTTTTATAATTCTATTATTTATTTATGATTTAATTCTATATCTTTGCAGCTAATTGGTGGAGCCAATATAAATGTAGTTCTCCAAATTTATAAAAGTTGGCCATTCAGATCTTAAGCCTAACCACTTCCTCATCGAGTTCCGAACGCAATTAGAGTACTTTTGAAGGGGTAAGGCCAAAGGATAATTTGTATAATTATATTAATAATACATGAACTATATATATTATAATCAAATGAATTACATTTGATTTTGTTAGATTCATACAAAGAAAAGTAACTAGGCTCAATAACCTAGTCTATGTCAAGTATTATCGATTCTTGAAGGACAGGTTTGCTAAGAGAGATAAAAGAGACCCCATCAAATCAAAAAATTTGGACAATGTTATGACGTGGTTAGTTGATGAAGGATTCACATGGACATGGTCATAAATGCTTCAGGGACTTCAGCCGACCCTCTTAGGGCCACTAGATCTTTTGCACAGAGGATGAGGGTAGAGGAAGAGGAGGAAGAAGAGGCAGATTCAGAAGAGACGGAGGAGGACGATCAATATGTCGAGGAGGGTGACGACTCCGATGAATATGATGCAACTGCGGCTGACCCTACTTTTTATGATGATGAATGATGAATAATGATTAAACTTTAAACATTGATTGAAGATTCTTTTGAGTCTTCAAGTATTACTTTCATTTTTGTTTTCTTCCCCTTGGTTGTGTATTGTGGATAGTGGATTTGTAGTTCCACTGATTTGATATTTGGTAACTTTAGTTTGATAATTTGGCTGGTAAATTTTAAGTTTTAATTGGAAATGGACCGACTTATGGTTATGCATATGGAGTGTGTGTTAATGTGTAGTATACTTTAATTTTGATGTGCCCTAAATACCTAATTTTTATATTTTATATGATATATTTATTGTTAGAGACTGTAGAATCCTTTTTGGATTCAACTAGGCCGCTCAGGTTCTGGGTGCTCGCCTAGGCGCTGGACGGCCTAGACCCCCAAGCCACCTAGGACCCCCCTAGCGCTCTTTGAAACACTGCTCTAGCACATGCAATCCTCACCTAGTCAAAATAATAAATATAATATACATATGTGTAGTACTAATTCCTCTCACATAAGCACATCTAAAACTTCACGATATGTTGCAAACAATTGCAAACATCAAAAGCCCTCTAAATTTAGTTCTGAAAAATCTGAACATTTTAACTTTATCATAGTAGCATATTGTGAAGCACATCATCGTTGACATGCAGCCAGCGACACAGAAATTGAAGCACCAGAACTAACCAACAATGTATTCATCAAAAAGAAAAGTCTAACCAACAAATTAAATGATTTTAAATATGAAATCTGGTAACAGATTCTCCAGCAGCAAGTTTCCCTACTTTTATAGATTAGGATGCAAAATCTAAAATAAGTACTAGAGACAGATTTCCAAAGCAATTCAGCAAAATACGAGGAAGTATAACCATATAACTCCTGGCACATAAGCTGGGTGTGACCTATTTAGGTTTGTGGCAAAAGCATCTTTTGCCAGGATTTTGACTGTATTCAATAACATTTTTGAAGACACATTAATTAGAAGATAATAGCCAGGTAATTACCTGATTTTCTCGAGATCTTTTGGTGAGTTTTGATTCTCCATATTGCTTGGGTCAATATGTAGAGTGTAATCTGGACCGAAGTACTCATAATATTCATTGTAAGGCAAGCTGTTATCAGGTTCCACTCCTACTGCAACTGCAGTCTGCACCAAAGGATAAGTGCACATATGAATAGCCAATCAACCCATACCTGCACTAAAATTTTCTCTTTTTTCTTTTTCGCATGATTGATGCATTCAAAACATTGTCAAACAAGGTTACAAAAATATAATTATATAATTATAAGATATAACTACAAATCAGCACCAGTACAACAAAATTACAGTAGTGTTGTTTTATAAAATATGCATATTTACGGAGGATTTTAAAAAGGAGAAAAAGAGTCATCATCTTTCCAATGAGTACCAAATCCCTGCCCTCCAATGTTTCTTTTCCACATCGACCCACATTTTTGCAGTTTCCCTATAAAAAATCAAGGTACCACGCAATACCTCATAGCACCAACAACGAGCAACATTACGGATAGTATATCCACCCCCACCTAAAACCATCAGAGGGACATTGAAAGACCTTAGGAAACGGAGGCAATCTGCATGTCCACGAACTGACAAATTGAAGCACCCCAGCCTGTCCCCAGACAAAGAATCTGCCCCACATTGAAGAACCACAGCTTCTGGCTGATAAACCTCCATAACTTTTTGTATAACGGGTCTAAAAAGTCTTTGGAAACTCTCGTCATCCATTCCGTCATTTAAGGGAACATTGAGGGCATAATACTTCCCTTTCCCAAATCCTACATCCTTAAGATGGCCAGTTCCAGGGAAGTAATCGCCAAACTTGTGGAAAGAAACAGTCATGACTCTGTCAGTTGTGTAGAATGCCTCCTCCACACCATCTCCATGATGGATGTCAATATCCACATACAGAACACGCTGCCCAACAAGACCAAATCAAACTCATGTCCAAAGAGATAAATGTGGATCAGAGAGAAGTTATGCTGTAATAATATGTCACCTAGCCTTATTATTTTTTTGTTTTTTCTGTTTTTCTTTCGTGCCATTGTAGGTATGCATGTTGCAACAGAAATACAATAACAAGATAGAGTAAAAAGAACAAGGGAGAAGTTCGAAGCCAAAGAGAAACAGTGAGGGAATTGCACATACCAATCACAATAACAAAGGAATGGGCATAAAATCTCTGAGCACAAATGCAGGAACGAAATCAATTGTATAGAATCAAAAGCATAAGTAGTAGGAATTGTAGTTATCATATGCACATAAGTACGTATTTAGATGTTTGTGTGTGACTGGTCCATGATATCAATATCCAAGAAAAATAAATTCTATATAAGCAGACCAGATGTGTTTGTCCATAACTTTTTGGGAAAGTTGTCAAGAAAGCATAAGAACTAATGACAATGTGATATTCCATTCATGAGTATCACTAAATCTCTAACTAAAAGAGGAAGGAAAAAGGTTTTACCCACAGTTGAGTTGCGTGGCACTTGAAAATCTGCAACAAAAGCTATTTCCATATTCTAAATTATCTACAAATATCTGCCAAACATTGTTCTTTTTTAAAAAAGTTATGATAGGAGAATTGGAGCATGATGAAGTGATCAGATGCTTATGAATGTTATTGCTAAAGTACTAAAAAAGAGAGAATAGGGTTTAGCTAAAAAAACATAACGAAGAAAAAGAATAGATCTAAAACACAATCTTCTTGGCTTTGATGAATCGAGCAGATTCCATAAACAAAATGAAAAATTAAACAAATTAATGAAACAAGTAGAAGACTGAATTCATAAATAGAATAAAATACAAGTCATTCAATTTCAGAGTTTGAAAGACAAACTAGCATCAAGAAGATCATTTGATCACCATGGCTGGGAGTCTGATGAGAGAGATAAAAGGGGACTATGATGAAAGTTGCAATATATGGATGGTCAATAAGGGCAAGGAGAGGCATTATGGGAGTAAATGGGTTATCCTCCAACATTTCATAGTAATAAACATATCTACGCAAACACAATGCAAATGTATATCTTTCATGAGTACAAATATGGATTCCATAGCATAAAAGTCAGAAAAAAAATTCAATGATGATGCACAATCACAAGGGTTTGAGGTTCTAGGGTCGTCAACAATTTCAATCCATAGGCCAAGTTCATGGAAGCTATTTAACATGTTCAGGTAGTGTTATAGTCAAAACTCACTTAAAGAACCCTGGAAAGATCATCATCGACGCCAAATTATATTTGACAGAAGGAACATATGCGAAATGGGTTACTGATTCCATATATTAATGTTGCAGACACGTGATTTGAGGAATAGGATGTAGCATTACATGTGGAACAATTAGTTGTCCTCAAAAGTAAATAAGTTAGCGCCCAGATACATCAAATAGAAAGAAACAAAGAGAGGCATCACCCATTTGTAATTGAATGCAAGGTAACGAAGGAAGAAAGGGAGCCAATTGACAATCTAAAAGTACTTCCAGGTGCTACGATCCTGGTTCAAACATGGATGGCAAACTCATTGAAGTATGGACACCAATAGAAAAAGGACTAACAAACTAAACCCTAACAAAAGAGGATTCAACAGCAGAGTGCTGAGTACAAATAAAATAGTCTCTCAAAGGACATATGCAAGATCTTGGAAACCACAATCATATCTAACAAACACTTAAACTCCAAAATCATTCCAAACAAAAATTAAACTCCAAAATCATTCCAAACAAATGGGACAGTAAGACTTTAGAAAAGGCTTCATCTTAAGACTCTACTTTCATATCAAGAGGCATATTAAACTCTTCATAGATGGAATATTGAGATTTGGGTTCATTTAGATGCATAGGATACATCTGCAGCTCATGCAAAGTAAGATATGGGCTTTGCAGTAATCAATGGCAAGTAAGCTATTATGAATAGGATAGATACTCAATTAGTAGGCATTGAATGAATTTATGACACAATGCTGGGAGGAGAAGAGACATAAATGTGCTAACATTTTCCTCCAACCAACAACCAAAACTCATTCCTAAAGCTTCAAACCCGAAAGGTAGTCAAAGAAATAAACTACATGAATTATTAAAGACCTAATGCCATTCATCATAACTTGCATCAAGCCATTCACAGAAAGAACAATAACATGTTGCAAGTTCCCTCAAATGTATTCTCTAAAGCATATGCCTTTAAACAACAAAAAACCAAATGCCACCATATTAAAAATATTAAATAAGTAATTCACCAAGACAACTAACCAACAAAAAGTATGAATATTAGTCACCCATATAGACACACAGGCGAGAGAGAGGGAGAGATGGTTCCTTACACGGTGGACTTTCAACAGCTCCAAGATCCCCAACACAATATCATTCACATAGCAAAACCCTGATGCCTCACATTTCTTTGCATGATGAAGCCCCCCAGCCCAATTAATCCCAATATCTGCATCACCCCGATTCAATTTCACTGCCGCCCCAATCGAACCCCCAGCGGAGGCCCGGCAAAAATTGAAAATTCCATCAAACACAGGGCAATCCTCACCAACATTAAACTTCTTCAACTGCCTCATCTATACAAAGTCACAAAAATTATTATCAGAATTTTACTAGTTTCCTCATCAAATACCATTTTCACATCAATTATCAAATTTTCACTAGTAGCATTAAATAAAGATGTGAATAAATAATTAAATATAGAAGATGTAGAATTTATAAGGTAATGAACCATGAAATTTCTCTGTTGAGAATAAGGGATGGAAAACGAAAAAAAAAAAGAGAAAATAAACTTGATTTCTGAGGGACTCCTAATTCATCTACATTTAGGTGGGTGTATGAAAGTCCCTACCAGGTCTATAGAAGAGAGTGTACTTTCATAGGTGGGCGTATGAAAGTCCCTACAGGCCTATAGAATTTTTTTAATAGAAAGCACTACTTTGGAATTGAATTTCTTCACATGTTTAGGTGTTTTTATTCCTAAGGATGATCCATAACAACATCGAGGAAATAGTTGGCGATATTCTGAAAACAAATGGAGCCCACAAGGAACTCTTTCTATGGCTTTCTAAGTTGATTCAATTGTTTGAATACTTCCTTCTCCATCCAAGTTGTAGCAGAATTCAGATATGTATTTCAGCAGAGAAAGTAGTTAGACCACAAAGGATAACAAAATATAACACCCAACAGAAAAAACTGAAGAAGAAATCCATAAACCATCATCCATATCACCCAAACCATGAAACTAAAATCAACAATAAAGAAAAATAAAATGAAAGCCCCAACAAAATAGAACTCAAAAAAAAAAAAAAACGAGAGAAAGAAGAAAAAAAGATCAAATTAAACAAGAAACGAAAACATATTTCAGGAAAAATAAGTATATAGCATCAGAAAAGAAGAAAAAAGTGGAGCACAATTTTGAGAAACTCACCTGCTCGTGCTGAGTCTCAGGTGTAACAGTCTGCAAAAAGTTAACATAATCCTCAGAATGAAACTTCATTATATCATCTGTGTTGGCCAAGCAAGGCCTATTGATCTCCATGAGATGGTGGAGATTGTAATGAACAATGAGGTTATGGGCCATTCTGATTCTATGGGGCTTCATGGGGTGCCCTTGGCCATAGTAATAGTTACCAATACCGGGGTCATAAAAGTATGAGACCTTTCTCTTGACTGCGTCAGGGCCAGAAGAGAGTGCTATACCAGAAGACCTCTCCATTGTTGCAGGCCTCTCAAATGAATGAGACAATGTCTATATGAGAAGCTTCTGCCCTATTTAAGCAGATTTAAAAAGAACATTTGCGAAGCCTCTCTCCCTCTCGCTCGCTAAATTAGCAGAGTTTTTCTCCCTCTCGATCAAAAGTGGAGAGGTTTATGGTCGGGTTAAGTACAGTGCACAGGGGAGCTCTCTCTCTCTCTGTTTTGGTTTTGGAGCTTTCTCTCTCTAGCGCGCGGGGTCTCTCCCTCTCTCTGTTTTGGTTTGGGAGCTCTCTCTCTCTAGCAAACGAGTCCCGCTCGGATTAGATTGTTGAAGGTAAGCATCAAGTAGTTCAGTCTTAGTTATAGTAGAGGCTTGGCTGATTAGGTCAAGAAGTTGTTTCTTACGTTTTATAAATACCATTAAAGAACGCCTGCGTCCAAAAAACACGGGAAAACGTAGAAGACCTCATGCACGTTATTGAAATAAGGACCCGGTTTCTATGCGGCCAAGCCCGCATATGTAGAATTGCGGGCCTCTTAATAAATTAATTTTTTAAATAGATTTTAAGACTTAATTTTTTGGGGACATATAATCTCTAATATGGAGCTCATGAATATGAAATAGTAAATAAATTTTAAAAGTTTAAACTAATATTTCTAGTAAAAAAATATTTGGATTGTTAGTTTCTATTTTTGTTTAGATGGAACACTTACTTGCATCCATCTTTAAGATTGATGCTTTACACTTTCTAGACTTCATATATAAAAATGTGGTCCAATCCGCATGAAACAATTTTCCTTCAAATAAGGGTCAGGTTTGTATAATGTTGCGACCTTAAACAATCCCATTAAGTTGCACCTCCAAAATTTATTATAAAATGTAGTGTTTGTTGTAAAAAATTCTTAAGATGGTTTTGTAATTTATTTTTATCTTTAATTATAGATTTTAAAACTCTACAAACATATGAAAATTTTGAAAATAGACGGTCTAGATAATATGTTGCAAGATGCACTATTTTTGGACTTGAAATCTTTGTCATTTTACATAGGGTGTGGTTTGTATAGAACCTAGGGTCTAAACAATTGAATTAGAGCCTACCTTCAAATAGCATTGAGAAATATGGTTTCAATATTGAAAATCTTTGTGATAACCTTAAAATATATTTTTATATTTATTTATAGAGTTTAAAGATTAAAAAATAGTGTAGATCGACATATCTATGAAAAGTTGAAAGTCTTGAAAATTGACGGTCCAAAAATGTGTCACAAAATATACTATTTCCAAAACTTGAGATCCAGTTTTTTTTCATGTCCATGAATCTTGATGTCGAGATGATCAATTTGAAGATATTTCGGCATCAAAACAACCTCTTCTAGTGCAAGTTTTGAGGTAGGCTCAATTTTGATTGTTTAGAGCCTCGACTCTATATAAACTTTTCCCTTTCACATGTTCATACATTTTGATGTTGAGATGATCTATTAGAGTGTTTTTCAAAAGAAAAAGTGTTTTATGAGTCAGCGGACTCACTAACCAACACAATCACAAATGTTCATCTTTAAGACAAACATCCACAACTAAAGATTCTTCTCCAATGGATAGGAAATATTCTAATAGAAATATTTTAAAAATTTTTTTTATTATATTTTATCATTTATATTCATGATCATCATAGTTCAAATCATGGATCACTTCAAATTTTGATCCAAGATAGATACAAACAACAAGTGTTCAAGGGAGCCGGAATGAAAATACTATGAGTCGGGGGACTCGTAACTTCCGGGGTCATTTTCAAAATCAAAACAATATTTTTTTAATGGATTTTAAGTTCACCTTATTTATATGATCAATGGTATAGATCTATTCTCCTTAGAATGGCTAACCCTGAGAAAATCTATAAATAGCCTCTATAAGAGCGTTAATTTCTACACCTTTGATCTCTCTCCCTCTCAAGGTGGCACGCCACCCATTCTCTCTCTCTAATCTAAGCCTCCCCTACTTAGGAAAATAATTTGAGAAAGAGAAAATAGGGGGCACGCCTCAACCATAGGTTAGGTATGCTCCATACAAATCATTGAGGCCTTTTGGCTTTGTGTCTTGTTCCACCATTTCTTTCCTATCGCTAAGCCTCCCCTGCTTATGAAAATAATTTGAGAAAGCAAAAATAGGGCGCACGCCCCAACCATAGGGTAGGCATGCCCCTGACAAATCATTGAAGCAATCTAGCTTTGTGCCTTGTTCTACCATTGCTTTCCTGTGCTTTGAAAATCTGAAATACACTATTAATTTCATGCGCATTGGAGGAGGAGACCCGGAGTGGGATGTGGATAGACAATTGATCAAATGTGCCATTGGAAGAGGAGAATCGGAGTGGGGTGTGCAAAGTGTAGCTGAGGTAATTTTCTAACAATTTACATTATGCTTTGCAGACTTGTGTTTTCATGTTCCCAAGAGTCTTGTATGATTTTTAGTTATTGAACAAAATAAGTTTTATTAGTGGCAACAAGTGAAAACCTCATTTTGTATTTATTTAATTATATTTAGACTTCTATAAGTGTTCTAGCTGATAAAAAAGAAGAAAAACGCATATACTTTGCTAATTCACCCCTTCGAACAAGGATACACCATTTATACCCTTGGGGGCTATTATTGACTGAATATACCCATAAAAAACTCCCATTTTTAATCCTTTTCCTGGGGACTGACAAAGAGTTTCTTTGAAAACTTCGATCTTTATTTCATGCAAGTATTCGTTCATCACAATTCTTCTATATAAGGAGGATCCTTGAGAATTCATGCTTAATATTATTTGATATCCCTTGTAAATCCATGGAATTTCCAAACCACTGTTTGACTCTTGCGACTCCAAACATCAAGGGGGCAAACCTCAAAACCCTAATAATGCTTTTTAGCGAACTTGAGCTTCCTACGCAAGAAACTTCCATGTGGAGACATGGAGGTTTGTACTCCCTCATCTAATCATGAAGACCTGAAGTTCGTCCCTGATGACATTACTTGGGAATGGGACAATGATGACCCTATCTTTGAAGACAAGGTTCATGAAATTGACTAAGTAAACTTTTGGGCTTGTTAGAGCCCGAGATATCTTGTTTATCAAAGTTGAAGTCATCAAAACGCTAAAAAAGAAGAGACATGGTCTCAACTTAGAACATTAACCTCTATGATAACAAGAAGCTCCTGAAGAAGCTCTCCAAGGAACAGTCCAAATCTGAGCATGAGCCCGAACTGAAGGAAGAGGCCTAAAGTAGTTAAGGATTATTTTTTATTTATATGTTTAAATGTGCTACACAACCATGTTTGTGCAACTGGCTTTTGTCCTAAATTTAGTTATTTTGTTATTTTTTTATAAAATAAAAAAATTTCGACTTTGGAATGTATTGCTCCTTGTTGAGTCCCAATTCCAAACTTGGATTCATTAAGGGTTGATAAATACCCCCACCCTACCCTAGATGGATTTTATTCATCCTGAGGCTCTTCAACTTATTCTTTCTCTCTAGGCTTTTCTTCTTTCTTCTTTAATTTTCCAGCAAACCTTTAGGGCTTTCTTCTTCAATTTCAGTAGGGCTTCTCAAATTCCTTGACTCCCATGGCACCTAAGAAGGGTCAGCCCTTATCAGCCACGAGAAAGAAAGAGAAGAGTCTTCGAAAGAGAAGAGTCTTCAATTCCCTTTCCTTTCTCTGTTCTTCTTCGATTCACATTTCCCAAAGTGTTTTAAGAGGATAACGTGTTTCATAGATACTAGGGTACCCATGGTTTCAACCTTAGTACCACTTTGCACAATAGTGGCAAGATTTGAGGCTCTTCCTCAGAAATCAGTCTCGTCAAGGTACTTTTAGTATGGCTTGGACTCATTTTAACTTCCCTTTTATCGAGGAATTGACTGAAGATTTAGTTACCACACCAATTCTCTTTTCTTCCCAACCCTTGACTACCAACCCATCTCTAGATAACTACTCAATCTTGTGCCTAGTAGGCTTGGTCCTTCTTCCCACTTGCTCTAAGATGTATTGAAGCTCATTGGTTCCTTGAGTTTCAAGCTTGTGGAAAAATTCAGAACACTTTCATAGTTGCTGTGTGCTTGCGGTTACCTATCGAGCTCTCTTTGGCTGGGTGGTGCATGGCTGTCAATTTTGGAAGGAAGCGTGGTTATACTACAGATAACCTTCTCTTCTCATGTCTTATTTTTGCTTGGTTCCCATAATATTTATCTCTCATCCATATATATTTTTTTTCTCTCTTTTTATTGTGCTTGAAAGGACCCCTAATAACTTTTTATTATTGTTAATTCTTTCTCTCTTTTTTTTTCGAACCTTTTTCATATTTTTCTTTCTTGACATAAATGAGCTTTCGAACCCATAGTAGTTTGTTGGCTCTACGCTTTGAAACCCTATCACTGCTGCTGATGCCATGGCTCTAGCTTATACGAGCATTTAGATGGAAGTTAATGATGTTGCCTCCTATAGAGGGCTTCTGGATATACTTGCAGAATTTCAATGGGCTTTTCATAACTTGGAGGATGTCATCATGACTTTGCCTCACCAAAGTCATTCTTATATCAGTTTAGGAGGCCAATATTTCATGGAGTTCTATTTCCCTCCCAGGGTGCTAAGACATTTCAGATTTGAACAATATTTAATAGCTCCACTTGCTGACAACGCCAAACGCATATCTATATATCCTTTGATTCCATATTCGTTCAACTTATTGAGATCAATGTGACTCTTACTAGAAAAAAAAAGGACCTCTTTCAAGAAGGATGGTTCAGTGAAGAAGAGTACTCCTTCATGCACTCTGAATTATCTTTCATGGTGGGATAAAGCTCGTCCGTTGCGTATTTCAAGTACTCCCGCTATCCCTGCTCTTGAAGTAGTGGTCTTTCAACAACTGAATAAGAAAGCTAGGCCCCAAAATTGGGAGGAGCCAGCTCAACATTGTCAAGTTCACTTCAAAGTTTGCTTCGATTTGGTTTAAAAAGCGAAGCCATTCATTGCTTCAGCTAATTCGAAAAAAGACTTCGGTTTTTTTATTAATTTTAAAATATTTATTTTTATAATTTTAAAAAATTAAAAATAATTTAATAATAAATAAATTTGTTACAAATGACAAATATAATATCGGCTAACTTTGAACTTATGGACAACATCAGGTGACTTAATGTTGATTGGCCTTATGGAAAAACCTAAACCAAATATTCAAATCTTCATTCAATATTTCATCTAAATTCCAACTAATACCCTTCCAAACTTCAATATGATTCATACAACAAATAGTAAAAAACCAGTCCGTACCATCATACAATTATGCATTATGTATAACATCCAATCCACCAAAGCTTTCACCTTTCTACTTGACACTTGTCAACATTATTTCTTTTTGTACTGACACACAAAATTTCGGTGTACAATGCCAAACTTCAGGATGCTGAAATTTAATTGCCAAACATTCTTCGCTTCGTTTCGGTTGAGTGCAGAAAACTGAAGGCTTTGTCCGCTTTTGGCGAAGCGACTTGAATTTAATAACAATGAGCCAGCTTTTATGGAAGAGCTAAGTGATGTATTTTCGCAGCTTCAAGCTTGACTCAGTACTCATAAAGTGGAAGAAGAAGAGGAGGATGACAGTAAAGAAGATGGCATGGAAGAAGACACCAACCCTCCCAAGGAAAACAAGATTTGTGTTTTCCAGTTTTCTAGGGTAGAGATGATAAGATCTTAAGATTATTATTTTTTCTTATTTTATGAAGCTTAATATAATAATCCCCATCCTTAGTTGATGGATGAGAAATCATTGTAGGAACTCTTTTGATTTTCCCACTCACTTTTGACTGAAGAATTAAACTTTGTTTTCTTGTTCAGAGATGAACCCTTGAATTATATGGCACCGCTGAAAATTGCAAATATGAATCTTTTTTTTCCCTGTTCTAAAACTTAGTTTTAGGGATGCACTCCCTTTAGCCTAATTTCTAAAAAATATTTTTTTGTAGTTATTATTTTCTCCTTCTTCTTCTTCTGTTTTTAGTTTTTTGTGGGGCATAGGGGCCTTTGGTCCCTAGTGTGTGTATATATATACACACATAACCGTTAGAAGTTCCCAAAGTGATCCCACCGAACATAACCGTTAGAAGTTCGTAAGGCGATCGGGTGGGATCACCATACGAACTTGTAACGATTATGATTCCGCTTGGCTTGATTTCAAACCCATTTCAAATCAACCTATGTAAATAGCCTGACGGACCACAATACTCTATATCTCTGGCATCATGGGGCGGCGGACCTCTCTCGCTCTCTCTGAAACAAAAGAACAAAATATCTCTCTCTTCTGCTGCCCCCTCTCTCTCTATCTCATCTCTGGTTTCAGCCGACTGCCCTGCCCCCTCTCTCTCTCTGGTTTAACCTTGCATCTCATTCTCTCACTCTCTCCCACTAGTTCAGACCTGCCCTCTCTCTCTCTCTCTCTCGTGTTTGTGCCCTCTCTCTCTCTCTCGAGTTTGTGCCCCCTACCCTCTCTCTCTCGTGTCTGTACCATGCCTCTCTCTCTCTCTTTCATGAGTTTGTGCCCTCTGCAGTCTGTTCTCTCACTCTCTCAACATAGAAGACGAAGCAAGAAGAGGAGAAAAAGGTACATACTCTCTCTCTCTCTAGGAAAATCTTATACATTTTGGTCTATACCGTTGTGTGTCTTATGAAAGTTGGGGAAACAAAGATGCCAAAGAAATTGATTCGTATTGCTGGTATTCATAAAAATTGATTCAATTGATATGGTGGACCTTTATCTTGTTGTTTTGATCGCGAATGTAGTATTAGAACTGGCTAGTTTCTGCACATTGATCATGGCATCTTTCACTCAAGTTATCTCTCTCTCTCTCCATGGATATGTATTTTTCTTTAGCTTAGTTTGTTTGGTAAGCTTTAGATAAAGCTCACAGACCAAGGAACTCCATGAATTAGTAATATCCGTTTTAGCCGAAGCATGTGCTAAGGTTGAAGCCAAAATTGGGCGTATGGTAGATTCTCACAATGTTGCCAATACCCCTAATACCACTTCTAATGAGAATGTTATTGGTGGGTAACCCTTTCCATAATATCCTTCAGTCCCCATGGGTGCGAACAAAAGGGTGACCTACCAATATTAGATATAAAACTCGGGCTGAGCTAGAGGAAGAGAAAGCAAAGAAAGAAAAAGCGAAGGAAGGGATTTGAAAGTGTGCAGTTTGTAAAGGGAGCGGACACCACAAAAAAAATTGTCCGTCCTTCGCACGTCCAAAGTATGAATGAATGATTGCTCCATATATCTTCATATTTCTTGCTCCATATCTCTTAGTATTTGTGAATGTAATTTGAATTGCATAAATGCTTACAATGGTTTTTTTTATTATAGGTTGAATGTCAACAAAAGATGCAGAGATGGGTCTTGTGAAATTGTAGAACATGACTAGTTATAGTATGAAACTCATGAAATATATAACTTTATTGATTTGGGTTCTTAGGGATCTCTTTGTTGCTACTTTGATACTTCTATTGATGAAAATGTTGCAATTACATGCTTATCATGGAATGTTTGTTTTGTCTAAAAAATCAACTAGCTTTTTACCTCTTTATAAATGTAATTGAAATGCGAAGTCAAATGTTCCCTATAAGTATGTTTTCTCTTTTCAAATGTCCCTAGAATTCTAATCATACAACTATTATGCAGACACAGTGGCAAGAGATTTTGCAGCTGTTAGGAAAGTGGATTTCTTCTTCACTGCAATAGATAGGGTGGCAGTGGGTCAAGGGGGTCTCAAACCATGTGTTCAAAGCCTTTGGGGCCGATCATTTCAGTGAGGACAATCAAGTGGAGCGAATGTGGTAGGAGCAGATTCATTTTACCCTTTTTATTTTCATTTTGGCACGAGAGAATGTGGAAGGAGTAGATTCATTATCGTCTTTTTATTTTTATATTGGAATGAGAGAATGTGGAAGGAGTAGATTCATTGTACTCTTTTTATTTTCATTTTAGAATGAGGGAATATGGAAGGAGTAGATTCATTGTATTTCAGATTCATTGTATTTCACCATTGAAGTAAACCTTTTGAGAGGAAACTATTTGAAGCCAAAAAGCTATGGTTTGGCTAATATAGTAATTTGTTGCATTGCCAGAAGTTCCTGGTGATCAATTTTATATATAGAGCGTGTATTTTCTTGGTTCTTATTGTTGCTTTCTTTTAAGTCCATCTACATTTTGTCACCCACCTTGTCATAATTTTCTCAAAATTGATCATATTTGAGCTACTTTTTAAAGTTATTTTTTACGAAAGTTGAAGGTCCTGGTAATTATTCCTAGTTTTTTTGTTTACATCTCTTGCTTGGTACAACAACATCTTTTGTACTTTATTCCTACTAAATAACTATATTGGGAGGGAAAATTATTTCACTATCATATCTCTATTGGCCAGAGGTCTCTTCGATGTGAATTCAAATGAAGAAGTCAGAGAGATTCGATGTGAATTCAAATGAAGAGGTCGGAGAGAGAGAGAGAGAGAGAGAGAGAGAGAGAGAGAGAGAGAGAGAGAGAGAGAGAGAGAGAGAGAAAGAGAGAGAGAGAGAGAGAGAGAGAGAGAGAGAGAGTTTGGTGTGAGAGAGAAAATTCTTCATTATACCCTTTCTCTGTACAAATTTATGTAATGAGAGTAAGAATGAATTTGTATTTGTATCCACATGTAACCTCTCTTCTATTTTGCATTTGTACCCATTATTTGATTTCATTTAATGAGAGTAAGAATGATGCATGTAAGAAAGCATTTCATGACCACATGCAACATATTAAGTGAATGAACACCATTTAATTATGAGCACTGAACATAGTGAGAGAAAGGTTATTATCCAGAGAAAAAATAAACTACATAGAAAAACCATGACTTATGTTGAAATATGCCCCTAAAATGAATGGTTAACATTCCAAATACCAATTGCTCAGAAAGGATAGTCTTTCATATAAAAGAGATTTCTCGGTATGAATGCAGAGTAGTAATATTTTGGCTCTTTTTTTGTAAATGCCTTTTGTATTTATGCAAACTTTACAAAATTGTATATGGGCAACTGCGATGAGGATGTCATAATAACTCAATACAATTATACATTTATCTGCCTGTAGACAGATACTCCACCCAAATGAAGAAAGACATGTTGCACAAATTTACCGATATGCCAAAAAGCACAAGATGAAAAACAACCAAATAATTGTTAAAGTTTAGGTTGATACTATTTAACGAATAAAAATACACCCAAGCCATTACATGAGCTTGTATTGTTTCTTAAAAGACTATCAAATGCTCCTTAAAAAAAAAAAAAAAAAAAAAAAGAAACAAGTACAAATAAGCAGGCATTAGCTACACATAAGAACAACATTAAATGTTGCACACGTCCTAAGGCATTGAGTATCATTTCATGAATAGCACTTGCATCTTGATTGATCATAATACGTTCTTGTGATTCATTCATTTGATTCCATTGTTGTATCTTGCAATGCTTTAAATTAACATTATTGCTTGCAACAACAACATATTCTTCACACCATTGAAAAAATCCACATTTATAATATAACCTATTCGGGTTAGATGGGCTCGAGGATGCTTTGATGGCACATTGTATATTATCACAACGAGGACACGAATGAGGTAGATATGCTCCATTAGTTGTAGAAGCATATGACATTTTGATAGTCTGGCATAGATAAAAGTTAAAGAAAGACAAATGATACAACATACCATGCATTCAATGGCTTGAGCGTGTGCATCATAGATGTTAAATGTCTCCATATGTATGTAAAATTCATGTTGATGTATCATGTCATACAATATATCTCTTACTCGAAAGACAAAAAAGAAACAATAATATTTATATAGATATAGATACAGTAAACAATCACTCATAATAATAAGGAAAAAGTTTATATAAGGTTGCAATCTTAGAATGTAAAACTACAGATGCACCTCAAAAATCCATTGAAAAAGGTTGTTTTAATGTTGAAAAACCCTGTGATTGATCATCTTGACATTGAGATGTATGACTATGAAAATTAAAAAGATTTTGAGTTTAAAAATAGTGCATCTTACAACATATTATCTACACCATCCATTTTCAAGATTTTCCTATGTTTATAGATTGACTTGATTTTAAATATTTTTGAAATTTAAAATTTTATAACTAAGTATAAAAATAGATTTTGAGATAATCTCAAGAACATTTTACATCAAAATTATACATTATGATAAAATTTGAAGGCGCTCCGTAGTGGGATTGTTTACGGTTGCACCATATCGAAACCACACCCTAAGAATAAATGTAAATGAATGGCAATTTTGATATGGTGGAGCTTGAAATTGTTGCGGTTACACAAGATACCAACAATCACGAATGGCATTAAAGCTGCATAAAAATAAAAATTGGGTCACTTGATATTATTACCCAAAGGTCAAGTACCTCAAACCTAAACTTTGACATCGCTCTAAATGAAACCAATGCATGGAGTTAGCTAATGATGAGCAAGGCTGCATCAGCATTTAGGTTAGAGATTTTTTCAAACCTATTGAATCAGACATTTCATGAATCAACAACATTTTAGCAAATTATGTTGCTAGTTGTAAACCCTATCTTTCATATCCACATGAAATGTATAGAAATTGATTACATGGCGAAGGTTAGAGATAGAGTTCAAAGTATGCCAATTCTCTTTTAATCAATTTCATAAGTGTTACAAAACTAAATTTCTTTAGACAGAGAAGGTTAGAGATAGAGTTCAAAAACTAAATTTCTTTAGACAGAGAAGGTTAGAGATAGAGTTCAAATTACGCCAATTTCCACAAGACACAATAAGCATTTGTTGCATAATTAGCTTGTTATTGAATTCTCCAAGTGATAATTTGCTTCTCCTCCATTAAAAAAAAAAAAACAGGATTTCATTTGTTTTATCACACTTTACCCATTAATTTTCAATTTGGGAAAAAATAAAATAAAGCCCTTCAATTTGGGGAAAAATAAAAATAAAGCCCGAGCTGAGAAGTACACAAATAGAGAAACCTCAATATAGAAACCATTAAGGAAGCTGAAGAGAGAGAGAGAAAGCGAGAGAGATTGAAGGAACCTAATGTCCGTTCCATTGTTCGCAAAATTGGCCTGTTAGATCGGTACCGACAAGGTACCGATTCCGGTTAAGGCCGATTTTATGGTAATACTCAATAGACACCCCTCTCCAAAAACAATCGGTACAAAATCGGCCGGTTCGATGTTGAACCAGTGGTATTTTCTCAAAACCGGCCAGTTTTTAGCTAACCGGACCAATTCGTCGATATAACAGTGTTTTAGAGTAAATAACAATAATGTATACATAACGACATTATTTTGAAATAGAGACCGTTATATGTAGCAGGAAAACTGTGAAACCAATTTTTCACATTTTTTGATTAAGTTTGTGGCCATTTTTTGTTTTTTGTTTTTTGTTTTATGTTTTAATGGTTTAAATCACTATATAATGAATATAAAACAAGCAATTTGGATTTAAACATTGGAAAAACAAAGAGTTTCTTGGATTGAAATGGTAGATTTTTTAAGTTTTTGAAGATTTCCGCCATTCTTTCAATAATCTCCTCAATACCGAATGGTTCTTGAAGAAATTTGAGGGGTTCGATTGCTAGTCGAAGTATTTATTAGATTCAAGTTTTAATTTGTTCAAAAAACAAAAACTCAAGGGTCTATTTTTGCCCAAAAAGCTGCTGCTCTGAGAACCTGTATTCTATTAAAAAACGCAGATGTTTTGTCCATTTATTGGTTGTTTTTTTTATTATCAAATTCAGTTGTTTATTTTGATCATTGAGGCTTCGTATCTCAAATAAAATTGGTATGTTTATGTATAATTGAGTAAATTTTTTTATATCATTTTTTTTGTTGTACCATATCATGAAAACTTCATAGATTTGAAATTTTTGCCTTTTTTTCAATTAAATTAAAAATATCGAATTTTTTTTTTTTGATATTTAGTGCGTTTGAAAAATGATTGAAGCCTTTACAATGCATGTATGTTTATTTGTTCGAGTATCCAAACATTGAGGTACATTTCTTTGTCAAAATGTTGCTTCATTTTTTGGGTTTTTGAAAAATCAATTTTTCTAAAAAAGATATTTTGTTTAAGAAAATTATGTTTTTTTGATGAAATTGGGAAGTGTTTTTCTATTTTGCTTAATAAAATTATTTTTTTAATAAAATTATATTTTTTGATGAATATGGGAAGTGTTTTTCTATTTTGCTTAATAAAATTATTCTTTTGATAAAATTATCTTTTTGATGAAATTGATTCTTCTTTTTGATAAGTGCCTGATAATGTCACTCGATTTTTTTAATTATATGTTTTTAAGTTGATATAGTAATATTTGTAATGTTGGAAATGAGATATTTTGTTTTTTTAAGTGCATGTAAAAAAATTGATTGCCTTATGTTCAATGAAACACTACACTGTATTGTATGTACTTGGTTCTTCACTTTTTCCTTTCTTTCTTTTTATTTATTTATTTATTTTTTCATTTTCTATCAAGTTTTTGGAATGTTATGGAAAGAGTCTTTAAAAGAGCAGTCGATTTTTTAAAAATCAGCCGACTAACTCGGGATCGGTCATTGGCTGATCCCGATCTAGCCCGATTCAAGAGAGAGATAGAGAGTTTTACAAAGATCTTAATTTCAAGTCATCCCTCATTTGAGAAATTAATTTTTCTAAAAATAAATTCATTTTGCTTAGTAAAATTATGTTTTTTTTAATCAATATGAGAAGTTTTTTTTCTATATTGCTTAATAAAACTATCTTTCGAACAAAATTATGTTTTTTTAATAAAAACTTATGTTTTTTGATGAATATGGGAACTGTTTTTCTATTTTTGCTTAACAAAATTATTTTTTGATAAAATTATGGTTTTTTAATAAAATTATGTTTTATGATAAATGTAGGAAGTGGTTTTCCATGTTGCTAAGTAAAATTATTTTTTTATAAAATTATGGGTTTTTAATAAAATTATGTTTTATGATAAATATGGGAAGTGTTTTGCTATTTTGGTTAATAAAATTATTTTTTGATCAAATTATTTATTCTACTGTTCTTATTTTTTGATAAAATCAATGCACAACACATTGATATGGATTTGGTAGATACATATAAGAACAGTAGAACATATCAGTGTGCTGTGCATTGATTTGTCATTTTGTTGCGCATCATGAGATGTATTTTTGTGAAGTATGCCTTTTTTAACTTCACGGAAAAATATTGTATGAAGGAAAAGTTCATATAAGGTTGCAACCTTACCTCTATAGCTACAAATGCACCTCAAAAATCCACTAGAAAAGGTAGTTTATCTGTTGAAAAATCTTTTGATTGATCATCTTGACATCGAGATGTATGACCATGAAAAATAAAAAGATTTTAAGTCTCAGAAATAGTGCATTTTACAACATTTATCTACACCATCTATTTTCAAGATTTTCATATGTTTATAGATCGACTTGATTTTAACTATTTTTGAAATTTAAAAATGGATGATTAGATATAAAAATAGATTTTGAGATAATCCTCATAACATTTTACATCAAAATTATATACCATGCTAAAATTTGAAGGTGCACCTTACCTCTACAGCTACGGATGCATCCGTATGCCAACTGCACCCTTGTATGAATTATGCTTTATCTAACTATATGGAAGAGCTCCTTTCTATTTTTTGTCTTAATTAGCTAGTATTTTTATTTGATTTAATAACATCAAGCTACTTTTGTTATTTGCAAAAAAGTGCATAAACTTTCATTCCTAATGTGAGCGATTTTTGTAAAAAAAAAAAAAACTAGAAAGTTTTTTATGTAAGGTTTGGGATAAATATGTTAATTCTTGGAAGATGTTACATGACAAAAATATCTTCAAAAATATCCTAAGCTATTTTCATATACAGGACCATAGCATTCAAATATTACTTTTATAAAAAGTTGTTTCAATTTTTTTTTGTAAGATAAATATATGTAATAAGATATTATGCACTTAGTCTAAGTATTTTTTTTTTTTTTTAAATTTTTTTGGGAGTTTTTGACCCATTTTTTTTTTTAAATCTTCTTGACCGGTTAGTCCGATTTCGGTTCAAACCGCTCCCAACCCCATATCCGATTAACCGTTTTGCGAACACTAATCTGTTCTCTAGCACATAGTGCCATTCTTCCCATGGGCCATCATTGGTCTGTGAGCTTTATCTAAAGCTCACCAAACATATATATATATATATATATATATATATATATATATATATATATATATATATATACATGAAGAGAGAGAGAGAGAGCGACAGAGAGACCACATAACTTGAGTGAAAGATGCCATAATTAATGTGCAGAAACTTGTCAATTCTAAAACTACATTTGCGATAAAAAAAACAAGATAAAGCCCACCATATCAATCGAATCAATTTTTATGAATATTGGCAATACGAATCAATTTCTTTGGCATCTTTGTTTCCCCAATTTTCACATGACACATAGAGGCATAAACCAGAATGCAGAAGATTTTCCCAGAGAGAGAGTCCGTACTTTTTTCTCCTCTTCTTGCTTCGTCGTCTATGTTGTGAGAGAGTGGGAGGCCAGGCTGCAAAGGGCACAAACTCATGAAAGAAAGAGAGAGGGGGCAAGACAAAAACACTAAAGAGAGAGAGAGAGAGGGCACAAACACGAGGAAGAAAGAGAGAGGGCATGCCTAAACTAGTTAGAGAGAGAGTGAATGAGATGGCAGGGTTGAACCAGAGAGAGAGAGGGGGCATGGCAATCGACTGAACCAGAGATGAGAGAGAGAGAGAGGGGGCAACAAAATAGCGAGAGATTTGGGTCTTTTGTTTGAGAGAGAGATGCACGCTACCCCATGACGCTAGAGAGATAGAGTACTGTGGTCCGTCAGGCTATTTCCATAGGTTGATTTGAAATGGGTTTGAAATCAAGCTAAGAGGGATCACAACCATTAAAAGTCCGCAAGTTGATCCCACCCATTCGACTCACCCCCATTGGCATAGTTGGTCCGGTCAACAGTATCATCTTCCATATATATATATATATATATATATTTCATTTTTTTTTTTTATGCCCTGTCATGTCTTTTTTTCTTCTTCGCATGTGGACCTCGTGAGCCTCTGTGGCTCATGCCCCTTGTGCGCTTTTAAGATGGGGGCCAATCATTTCCTCGCTCAGCTTCCCACTCTCTTCTTTTCTTATGTTTTCTTTGAGAGGGGATTCCTCCAACCGGGTCATCGACATCCAGACCGACCTAGGACAATGAGAAATCAGGCTTGACCAGTGTTCTCTTTGGGGTGCAATATTTAAACTGCCTCGAGCTGAGTGAATATTATGCAATGCATGGGTGGCTTGAGAACCTCTTTTAATAGGTTTGGGTTCCAAGAGACTTGAAGCAGGTGAGGTGGTCGAGGGTAGCTTTTGTTTGCCCCGATTCATCACGATTGTTGAACCATTCGTGGTGGCTTGTGTAAGAGTGTGTTGGATGGCTTTTGAGCCATTCAAATTGGATGGTTTGGTGATGGAACCGCAAGCGTGAAGTGTGGGGGGCATCATACAAGTATGAGTAATGCCCGTGTGGAGTGGAGATGGGTGGTCGGGCATGGGTCGGATTTGGATTGGACCCCCTCTCGAACAAGTGTGTGACTGGGCATGTGTCCCTTGCCGGCTCATGCATCACTCTTGTGGACAGGTATGTACAACTATGAGTGCGGTGAATATATAGACTAAAGCACCTACCTCGCCGTGGTTTGAGTTCGTGGGATAAGCTCGGGCTAATGCCCTCTGAGATCAACACGCGAAAGCCCTTTGGCTGTCCAGCAGTTCAGTTTGGACACGTCGAAAACTCAACACCTCACCACAACATCTTACTTAAGAAACTGGTGATGGAGTTCATATAAAATGTGCTCCTCTTTGATGTACCTCTTAATGGGTGAGTGGCTCTAGCTTAATGGTTGAATGACTTGAAAGAGAGAGAGAGAAAGGAGAGAGAGAATGAAGCCCCTTACAACCTAAGCACTGTGCGATCTAGTGGTTAGAGTAGTGAGAGGGTCAAGCTACTAAGAAAGCTGGCTTAGGATGACCCCACCCCGAGTGATTGGGTGCAAGAGAATCAATTTCTCTTATGACCTAGGTTCACTATGTGAGAAGGTGGTTAGAGTAGTAGTCTCAGAATTTGGACCCTAAAACACGATCTCAGGCCGACCCCGAGTCGAGTGTTTAGGCAATGAGGGAAGCAACCAATGAAGATGACGAGACAAGAAGATGATAAAATAACAAGTGAAATGAAATAAATGAATGATAAAAAAGAATATGGTTTAGACAAGAGAAAATAGAAGGTGTAGAAGAGAAAATAGAAAGTGTAGGTGCAAGTATAGGGACTAAAGGGGTAGTTAGAGGTGATGACATAGAGGTTAACATGGGCTACAAATGTGTGAGGGATTAGTTTGGATGAGGGTGTGGATGGGAGCTAGGATGAGCAAGGCACGTGTAAGAGTTGAGATGTGCTAAAGGCATGCACAAATTTATGTGTGTTAGTGTGGGAATGAGTGAAGGATAAGTGCGAACATGAGCGTAAGGGTATGGATAAGGTGCACTGAGTGATGGTGCGAATGGTGAGGGTTGGATGATAGTGCGAGCAGGGGTAGGTATGATAGCGCAAGTAGGGCTGTGATTGTGATAGTGCAGGAAGGGATGTGATTGTGATAGTGTGGGCAGAGATGAGTTAATGGGTGCAGGTAGGTGTGCAAGTGAATAGGCACGAGCATGGAGGTGCGAGTGGATAGGAGCGAGCAGGGAGGTGCAAGTGGATAAGCGCATATAGGGAGTTGCGAGTAGAGAGGCGCTGACAAGGAGGTGCAAGTGGATAGGGGCGAGCAGGGAGGTGCAAGTGGATAGGTGCAGGTAGGTATGAGAGTGGATAGGTGTGGGTAGGTGTGCAAGTGGATATGCAAGGGTAACTGTGTTTGCAAGATTAGGCGCGAGCGGAAGATTGTGGATTTAGGTACAGGTGGAGGATTGTAGAGTTAAGCATGAGTGAAAGAGAGTGAAGGCGTAGAGGAGTGATGGGCGTGGGCGAGAGGTTGTCAGCATGAGAGAATGCTGGATAAGGTGCGAGCACAGGAAGATGTGAGCGAGAGTGAGTGAAGGGTGGACAAGGCATGAGCATGGGAATATGTGACGGAGAGTGAGTGAAGGGTGGACAAGGTGCGGGCATTGGAAGATGTGAATGAGAGTGAGTAAAGGGCGGACAAGGTGTGGGCACGGGAAGGTGTGAGAAAGAATAAGTAAAGAAGCAAGAGAATGCGAGGCCCACCCTGGATCCAAAGAGTTGGATGTAGAAGAGAGGGTAAAGGAGAAAGAGAGAGGAGGGGGAAGTATGCAATGCTCGGACCCACCCTGAGTCTGAGCAAGAGAGAGAAAGAGGGGGAGAAAAATGAAATAGAAGAGAAAGAAAGGAGGAGGAGAAAGAGAGGATAGAGAATGGGCTTAAGATTGCTGAAATCTAGGTGCACATCCATGGGTCCCCTTGCATGCACATGAGAGAGAAGGGTCTTGAGTTTGGGTTAAGGCTAGGGTCTAGGGTCTAGGTGTGGTGTATGGGACCTTAAGGTGTATGGTATGGGTTGAGGTGTAGGGAGTAGGCTATAGTGTATGGTGGTCTAGGGTTTGTGGTATAAGGTATGTTGTAGGGAATGGGCTTTGGGTGTATGATGGTCTATGTGTATTTTCTCTCTTTACGAAATGTTTCTCTCTCCTCTCCTCTTGTTCTTGAATTTTAAAGCAAAGCACACACATAAGCAAGAACGTGATAACAAATGACTTAAACTTTCAAGAATCATCCAAAGACCTTATTACAAGTGACTTGGGTTTTCTTATATAGAGCAACCACTAAACAAGGGTGAAATACTCAAAAGTACCCAAAATTGTCAAGAAATACACATTTAATGAATTAAAAAAATCATCCCGTATTTAGAAAAATGACCAAAATACCCTTAAGCTCTTTTCAACAAATGACAAAGCCATCCCTTCATGAGGGACCTCTTGTTATTACTAGTCTTCGCGAGCTTCTTGGGACATCTATGATGGTAATTCGGGTGATCAATCGTCTTAGAATCGATGCTTGAACTTTTGTGAACGTTTTGATACCCTTTGGTTGTCTTGAAACATATTTTTGATGAAGAACCCAAAATCCGGCCAAGTCCATAAACTTTGCAATTCTTCAATCATCAATGTAGTCTTCATTTTTATCACAAATTAAAGAGGACACTATCACAATTATTTTGCACTAAATTTCGTCCATTTTGGTCTCCATTTGAGCATATTCAAAATTTGGGAAGTCAGCAGAAAATGGGATTTTGGCGACCAAAAAAGTATGTCATTTTTAACCTCAAAATTCATGTCATCCAGCCTCTGATCATTTGAAAAACTTGTACCAAACTGTAGCTCTTCAGAGCACGGTCTCAACGAACCCGTACTTGCAACGATCCGACACCAGGATCTTGAGCTATGGCCTCCCAATGAATTGGATGTTCTTTCATGTTTCTGAGACCATCTTCACTTTAGAAATTCTCTCATTTTGGGCCATGGCATGATGCGTGCCTTATGTCAAAACGATCGGGTCATTGAGATCTAGCTCATGTCCAAAATTGAGCTTAATTGGACTTAAAACGTGCAAGTTATAATCATTTGAAAATTATACCGAAATGAGAAGACACAGTTTCCATAAATGGCAACTGGTTCGCTAAGGCTGCACTGCAATAGTGTAAGACCTACCTTTTTATAGTAAGTTAGGTCTAGAATGGTCTCGAAGGTTCCGATTGAGCCAAAATTTCGTCCCTGTGTGTTTTTCGATGTTCCAGATCTAATGGTGCTAGTATGATACTATTTTAAGATACATAAAATAGGGTTGTAGTTATAGGGCCTCTTTTTAGCACGATTGAAACTGGATTTGAAAACCAAGTTTCATCCTCATCATGTCAAAACTTATCAAAACGCAACATAAGGGTTTATCATAAGTTTTGCCATGATCAGGACGAAACTTGGTTTTCAAATCTAGTTCCCAACGTGCTAAAAAGGGGCCCTATAACTACAACCCTTTTTTAAAAATATCCTCTTGTACAATTTGCGACTTTTCTGACACTTCTTTAGAGGTCACCTAGTTTTAGGCTTATTGTTTCAGTGTTCTCATGGTCTGGCGGTGTCTTAGGTACCGGTGGGACTAGGTTACTACTGGCTCTCTTCTTATTCACATCGAGGGTACAAATACGTAAAAAATGACGTATAACAATGGGGTAACTTTGTGGTTGCCCACTGAAGTGGTGGTCTTAGAAGAACCAACCATATGACGAGAGGGAGTGGTTGTAGAACCACTCTTGATCTTATGACTGGTGGAGAGTCCATGAGTAATAGTGTGGGCATAAAGGGCGGCGGTTTTAGAACCATTCATGAAGTTGACAACAATGGACTTGTCATTGATGCCGGTAGAGAGGGAGCAATCGGTTTGAACAACCTTTCCCGAGTTGTCCTAGGCATGAGCTCGAGTGCTAAGGTCTGAAAGATCACATAAGAGATAAATGGGAGTAGTGGATTGAGGAATCCTACTTCCCATGGGTAAGTTCACGAATGTGGGGATGATGAAATCCCCAATTTGGATGAGAGAGGAGTAATTGAACTCCTTAACAATTTTTAAGTGAAAGTGAGATGAGATGTTGGTTTGAGAACGGACCGAACATCTTTCTGATCAATGCAACTAAGTAGCATGTCATTGTAAGTGATTTGGAACAAGATACCATCCCGACATTGTTTGAACACATTTTTCAACACCTTGGGTCCCCGATGCAGAGCCAGTCAATAAAGCCTCGACATACAATGGAATTCATGATAGTCTCAGAATTACCCCAGAACGGGTTAAAATCTTCCTAAGCACTCCTAAAAGCCACCTGCCAAGTTTCGTCTCAAATGACATGTTTAAGGTAGTGGAGACAGAGAAACAATTTCAGAAAAATCAACCTCTAGCACCTTGAAATGGACCGTATGACTAGAACTTTATTTATGGTACGTCAAACAACTATGGGACCACCACCATTGGATTTGACATGGTCGAAAACTTCTAGGGATCAAGTTTCAGCTTAAACAGACATTTCAGGACAAAGTTATGGGTAACACATTAAAAAAGGGTAGGCTGCACGCTATTTTCACGCGACCTCCCTGCACCAATCTCCGTTAAAGGAGACTGGTGTGTATAGTCGCAAGAAACAACTTCGAAGACCCGTATCTCACTCGTTCTGAGCCGGATCGCTCTCAAATTTGGTGAGCATGTTTGTCTCATCAAGATGAGCGTTTTGATATGTGGCACGACTCGTGATGATACCAGGGTAGAGAGAAAAACTAGAGAGAAATTGATGATTCATGAAGATAGTTACAAAAATCCACACCTCACTTGAGTAGCCATATCACGGTGCTAGCGTACCCGATCAATGTAAAACCAATTGCATTATGTATGTAGGTCCAAGGCCATATCTAGTCTGAACCCCATGTACGATGAACTATTGGATTCGACACATGAAAGCATCAAAGTTGCTGCAGATTTCGACTATCGGATTTTAAGATCCTACCAAAAACCCAAGACAACGAAATCTTCGTCCGGACACAAAATAAAGTTGTGTTTGTTGCAACGTGATCGTTATGACATGCTTAGTGCAATTCAACGACGAAACTAAAGAAAAACATCAAGGAATAAGCACACTATTGGTAAGAAGTTTTCAAGATTTATACAAATTTCAAGTCGCATGATCGTGGCATAAAAACGTGATCCATGACTCAAAGTTGGTATCAAATTGATCGTTATTCCGAGCCCGACAAGAAATCAATCATCTTTCAGCCAAATGGATGTCGGAGCAACCACGAATCATCCATAGAAAATCATGCAAGTTCTAGGGCAGCAACATAGACTGTTTTGGAATTTCATCTATTGTTGGGTAGGGGCAAAACAATCATTTTACACTCATTTTTAGAATTTCTTTTAATTCAATTAAATTATAATTATCATCAATTTAGGTATTTTTTTGGCATACACCCATGTTTGGGCCCAATTCTATACGTACATGTTAAACACAATTGTCAAAGGACCCTTGGTTTTTCAATACTCATCAATAAAATTTGAGAGTTTTCACATTGAGATTATGGACACATCTTGGAGAGAGAACGAGGAGAGGGAAGAAAAGGTTTGGTACCCTTTGGTGAAGGTAATTTTCTCACTCTTCATGTCATCTCTCTCTTTCTCTCTCTTCATCTCATCTCTTTTTCTCTCTTTTCCTCTCATTCATCTCTTTCTCTCTCTTCCTCATCTTTCTCTCTCCTCATCTCCATCTCTTTCCTTCTCACTCCTCTCGTCTATCTCTTTTTCTCTCCTCATCTCCATCTCTCTCTTCTCATCCACATCTCTCTTTCCTTTTTCTTCTCTGATCTTCTTTATCCCCTTTCTTTCTCACTCGTTATCTTTCCTTTCTTTCTCCTTGCTTTCCTTCTCTCTCTGTTCTTTCTCCTTCCTCTTTGTTCATGCATGGTGGAGACTATCACCTGACATGATGTCTTCTTGCTTTAGGGACACAAATTATGAGGCGGCCCTTAACTTGAGTGGCGGGTTGGGCCTCTGTCAAAGTTTCCTTGTCTTCCCCTCTATCTTGGATGGCGGATGCTCATCGTCGTCCATGTTTTCTCTCTCTTCTCTTAATCATTTGTCATGGGCGGCGGAAGCTCATCGCCGCCCATATTTCCTCTCCTCTCTCACTCCACTGTCATGGATGGCAGATGCTCATCGCCGTCCATGTTTCTCTCTTGTCTTCCCCTTTGTCATTGACAGCGGATACTCATCACTGTCCATGTTTTTTTTCTCTTCTCTTAATCTTCAGCTATGAGTGACGGAAGCTCATCGCCGCCCATATTTCCTCTCCCCTCTCGCTCCCCTGTCATGAACGACGAATGTTCATCACCGTCCATGTTTTTCTCTATCTTCCCTTGTCATTGACGATGGATTCTCATCGCTGTCCATGTTTTCTCTCTCTTCTCTTAATCCTTTGTCATGGATGGTGGAAGCTCATCACCATCCATGTTTTCTTTCTTCTGAATCCTGTGCCATGGACGGCAGAAGCTCATCGTTGTTCATGTTTTCTCTCTCTTCTTACTTCTCTGTCTTGGACATTGGAAGCTCATCACCGTCCATGTTTTTTCTCTCCTCTTATTCCTCTGTCATGGACGGCGGATGCTCATCGCTGTCCATGTTTTCTCTCTCCTCTTGCTCCTATGTCGCAGACGGTGGATGCTCATCGCCGTCCGTGTTCCTCTTCTCTCTCTTTTTCTCCCTCATTCTTCACTCCCTTCTTTCTTTCTTCTTCCCCCTTCTCTTCTTCTCACTACTCCTCTCTTCTTTTCCTCTCTATCTTTCCTTGCTTTTTCTCACATGCACGACATCGGTAGTATTGTGAATGCCTCTCCCCTTCTCTTTCTTCTCTCTCTTCTTCTTCTTTCCCTCTCGTTTGACCAAGGGAGGCTAAGTTAAACACTACAGTAGTCTCATCGTCTAGCAATATTGCCGTTGTACTGGTCTTAGTTACTGTGCCGGCCTTACTGCCATGATAGGCTAGCCATTGTGTCAGGCTGGTCGATGATCGTTATGTTGTCTAGTAGTATTGTCGTTGTGCTGGCCTAGCTATCATGCCCATCTTGCTACCACGGCAAGTCAATCACTTGTTGGTCTAGCTATGGTGTTAGTCTAGCCACCTAGTCAAATTTTTATCTCCCCCATTCCTCTATTCTATCTCTTTCTTCTTCTTTCATTAATGGTTAGGTGCCTCGTTCTCACCCTCCGGATCTGGCTGATCGGGCTGCACACATCTCAGGTTTCGGGGAGACCCGAGACTTTTGAGTTCGCTCTCTTAGAAACCTCATTCGAAAACAAGGGAAGGTATTACCAACCGATGAGAGAGGAATTTAAGATGGGTTCGGGACTTACTCGGGCTGACTCGCGTGGGCGCCCTCTTAGATCTCGAAGAAAGCCCCCCAGTAATAAAACTGGTTCGGAATAGCCTCCCTTGGCTTGTATTCTCCTGTTTTCTGCAATCACACACATATGACAAATATTATAAGACAGGTGGGTCAACAGACCTCACCTTGCCTCTTTAGTTAATGTACACAAGCATATACATTCAAAAGAAGAAGAGAAGAATGAGAGAAAAAAAGATGGGGGAGAGAAGAATTTATCCAGGCGGGGAGATCAATACAGTGACTAAGCTGAAGAGTAATTGGCTTGACGTGGTAGTAAAACGACTCGATAACTCAGACCGGCTCAACAAGATTACTACTAGATGTCAATACTGATACTGACTAGCTAGACACGTTGGTTAGTCTGTCGTGGCAATAAAGCGGGCACAGTAATTCTGGCACAACAACATTACGGCTAGACGACAGGACTACCATGATAGGCTAATCTCAACCCCTCTTTAATCAAATGAAAGAATAACAGAAATAACATATATCGTAAAGAAAAAAACATAAGAAGAGCAAGATAAGAGAAGAAGAGAAAAGAAAGATGGAGTGGGAAGAGAAAGAAAGAAAAAAAAGAATGAGAGAAGAGAGAAAAATACAGACGACGCTAGGCGTCACTGGCTATATTAGGCAAAGACGAGGAAGAGGACTCAGTCGGCGCTGAGCGTCACCGGTTGGGTTAGATAAAGAAGAGAGAGGTAACATAGTCGGTGCTGAGCATCGCCAACTGTGCTAGACAAAGAAGAGAGAGAAGATGCAGTCGGTGCTAAGCTTTACCGACTGTGTTAGATGAGAAGAGAGAGAAGATGCAGTCGGCATTAGGCTTCTCCAATTGTCTAGACGAGAAATGAGAGAGGATGCAATCGGCACTGAGTTTCGTCGACTGTGTTAGACAGAGAAAAGAGAGAAGATGTAGTCGTTGCTAGGCTTCACCGATTGTGTTAGACGAAGATCAGAAAGAGAGAAGATGTAGTCGACGCTAGGCTTCACTGATTGTGTTAGATGAGAAGAGAGAGAAGATGCAGTCGGTACTAAGCTTCACCGACCGTGTTAGACAAAGAGTAGAAAGAGAGATAGAGTTGAGAAGAAGAGAGAGAGAGATAAAGATGAGAAGAAGGGAGAGAGAGAGATAGAGATGAGAAGAAGAGAAAGAGAGATTGGGATGAGAAGAAGAGAGAGAAAGGGAGATAGAGATGAGAAGAAGAGAGAACAAGAGAGATAGGGATGAGAAGAAGAAAGAAAGAGATAGAGATGAGAAGAGAAGAGAGAAAGAGAGGGATGAGAAGAAGGGAGAGAAGAAGAGGAGGAGAGACAAAGAAAGAAGAGAAGAGAGAAATAGGGGAGGAGATAGAAAGGGGAGGAGAGAGAAAGAGGGGAGGAGAGAGAAAGGGGGAGGAGAGTGAAAGAGGGAAGAGAGAAAGAGGGGAGGAGAGAGAAAGTTACCTTATCAAAGGGTATCGACCCTTTTCTTCCCTCTCCTCCCTCTCTTCAAGATGCACCCACGAGTTCAAGAGGAAATATAAAGTTTATTGATCGTTTTAGTCCTTTAGAATTTGGCTTTGCATGCTTTTATAGAATTGAGCTAAAACATGGGTGTAGGCCCAAAAACTACCTAGAATTGAAGATAATTATAGTTTAATTAAATTAAAAGAAATTATAAAAATGGGTGCAAAAAGATTGTTTTGCCCCTGCCTAATAATGTGTGGAATTTCAGAACAGTCTCTATTATTGCCCGAGAACTTGTGTGATCTTCCGTGACTGATCCGGGATTGTTTTGATGTCGGTTTGATCGAAAGATGATTATTTTCTTGTGGGGCTCAGCATGATGATCAATTTGATACCAACTTCGAGCCATGAATCATGTTTTTAAGCCATGATCATGAAACTTGAATTTTGGATGAATTTTGAAAACTTTGGATCGATTGTGTGCTTGTTCCTTGATGTTTCTTCATAATTTCTTTGTTGAATCACACTGAGGATGCCGTCACGATCATGTCGCAATAAACATAGCTCGATTTTGTGTCCGGATGAAGATTTGGTCGTCTTGAGTTTTTGGTCAGAATCTTGAAATTCAGTGGCTGAAATTTACAGTAGCTTTGATGCCTCCGTATGTGAAATCCAACTGTTCATCGTACACAAAGTTCTGACTAGAGATGGCCATGGACCTTACGCACATAATGCAATTAGTTTTGTGCCGATCGGGTATGCACGCGTTGTGATTTGACAGTTGGAGTGCGGCACACTGCTTTTGCATTTTTGTCAACTTTCTTTACATATCAGCAACTTCTCTCTAGTTTTTCTCCCTGCTCGAGGGCATACTACATATCGAAATGCTCGTCTCAATGAGACGAACATGCTCACCAAATTTGAGCGATATCGGACTCGAATCGAGTGAGATATGGGCCCCAAAAGTCACTACTCGTGACTGTGAAAACAACCACTTCTAATGGTGTTTTGATGTAGGGTGGCCACAAGGGAATAGTATGCGGCTTACCCCTTTTCAGTATTTTTCCCATAACTTTGTCTTGGAGTGTCCGATTAAGCCGAAACTTGACCCACATGAGTTTTCAATCATGCCAGATCTAATGACAATGGTCCCTCAACTGTTGGACGCACCAAAAGTATTGTTTTAGTTGTGGGGTCCATTTCAGGGTGTTAGAGGCCAATTTTTTCGAAATTTTTCTGTGTTTATTGCCTTAGACATGTGTGATCGTGATGAAACTTGACAAGTGGCCTTTTGAAGCACTGAAGAAAATCTTGACCATTTTTAGGGCCATTATGAGACTGTCAAAATTTTCATTTATTTTGTAGGCTTTATTGACCTGCTTCCTTCTTTATTTCGCATCAAGGACCAAAGTACTGGAAAATGTGTTCAAACAATCTATTCTCTTTCTTCGTCTTTCACACTGATATGACCTTCCCCAGGCTCTCAATCAACACAGAAACACTGTAGATCAGGAAAGAAACCATCGAAGAGTTCATAAAACTAACCGACTCCTTCCCTCATGAAGAGATTGCTACAGCAAGATCAAAAGAGATCAAAATGATCACAAGAAAATAAACGTAAAGAATATAATAATACATCGAACAAACTCACGTTGCAAGCACTCGGAAAGAGTTTACGAAATTTGACAATGGCGGCGGCCTCCTTAGGAAAGGACAAGTCCATCATTTGCACAAAAGAGTGGATTTAAGGGAATTTTGATCGTTATACCCAATTTCAAAACTTTATTTTAATTACTTTTATTCGTATTTAGGCTTAGTTTTTTAGTATCCACCCCTGTTTGGTGAGAACTCTATATAAACAAGCTTAAGTCAATTATAAAAGGAGGATTATAATTCAATAAAGAAGAGGAATTATGCTTACTTTTGCTTATCTTTTATCTTAACCCTAGCGCTCCAAAGAGAGGAGAGAGAAAACTTTTGCAAGAGAGAGAAATAACCCCAACCGTGTGGGTACGTACCTCTCTTCTCTTGAAGATACCTAACACCACATGAACTTTGTCTTCCCCTCTAAACACGTAATCCCATATGCATGCAAAACTGCGTGGGCGCGAACAAATCAAATGGCTCAAACCAACGCGCGACAGCGTTTGGCCCCCTCTTTTCTCAGTCAGTTTAACTAAAATCGAGAAAACCCCCCATTTGCCTTTTTGACCACTTGAAGAGACATCGTTGGAAGCAAACCAACCCAGGAGAGAAGAATTAAGACATCCATTGAAATTTAAATCTGAGAGAGGAGAAAAGAGTCGATAACATCTGAAGAGAGTCCTTGACCATACCTTGCTGGTGAACAGCTGGAGGGTTTTCGCAACTGATCTAAGAGGGTAGGCTGCTCGAACGTGTCCCATGAACCCGCAACGACAAGGTGAGTAAATTGACCTTCTCTCGTTGTAAAATCTCTCTCTTTGTTGGTAGCCTATCCGCACTCGAGAAAGCACGCGCACTCGCGTCACCTGAACGCGTCGCGCACTTGAGCCTTTAGTGGTTATTTGAGGGAGGATTTTCTCTTCGCACATTGGTACGAGGACCTAAGAGAAACTTAGGCCCCGACCAATAGTCTCCATGTTTGGGGACTGGTTTGGTGAGGCCGCACCGCGCTAGTGTGAAACTCACTTGTTGCAAGGCTGAATGGGCGTAGACCCCTTTTAGTTGGTCCGATTGAGCCCAAATTTGGTCCTTGGGGGTTTTTCAACATTATGAATGTTACGGTGGTGGTCTGGTATAGTTTTGAAGCCGCTAGCATAAGGCTACAGTTGTAAGGTCCTTTCATGGTGCGATGGTAATGTACCCAAGTCGTATGGCTCGAGGCTTTATTTTACGGCACAACTTTAGCCTGCCGATGTCTTCTATACCCGTAGGACCAGGCTTTTGCCAACTCTCTCCTTGTTCGTGTGGGTGGTGCAAATACATAAAAAATGACATACAACAATCATTCCACTTCTTCATGCAACATATCTTCAAAGGCAGTGGTCATAGCCCTTTGATAGGTGGCTCCGGCATTTTTTATACCTAAAGGCATCACCGTATAGCGAAAAACTTCCTTGGGGGTCAGGAAGGCAATAAAATCTTCATCTTCAAGTGGCATCCTTATCTGGTTATATCCTGAATAACCATCCATAAAAGAGAAGACCTGACAATTAGTTGTTGAGTAGATTAATAGCTCAGTGAAAGGAAGTGGGAAGTCATCTTTAGGACATGCAGCATTCAAATCACATAAATCAATACAGACCTTGATCTGACCGTCGTTCTTCTTCACTGGCACAACATTGGCTAGCCACTTAGGGTACTTGACTTCTCTTGTGAAATTTGTCGTCTTAAGCTTGTTCACCTCTGCTTCAATCTAGATTTCCAAGTTAGCACGGAACCTCCTTGATTTATGTTTAACAGGCTTAAAGGATGGGTCAATCCCCAACCTATGAACTACGACCTAGGGATCAAGGCCGAGCATCTCCTGATAACGTCAGGTAAACACATCCAAGTTGGCACACAAGATGTAGTGTACTCCTTCCTTTCAAAAGACATAATAGCTGAGATGAAAGTAGGCCTTGGTTCAACTTCATCACCGAAATTCACCTCTCCCAAATCATCGGCTGTGGATTGACCACCATCTTCCAAGACTTCTGGTGCCTCTTCTATTTCCTCCTCATCAAGAGGTAAAGGATCATAGATCTGCTCATCCAATTCAAGCACATCACCCTCTTGATTTATAGGCAGCAATTCTTCATTTATCTCCTTCACTCTTGAACTCTCAGGCTCTTGAGAAGTTCAAACAACTTCCACTTCTTCTTGAGACTCCAGGGGAATAACTTCTTCAGGGATGAATTCAAGGGGCGATAGTGACGGTTCTTAAGATACCGTCACATGGGAGATTTGATCAGTGAACAATGGCCATGGAGGTAAACCAGCGTGCTCTGGGTAGCCAAGACCTTGCTTTTGAGTATGTTGAGACGTTGTGGTCTCGATAACTGCAAAGGGTGTCAGCATCCCTTTATTGTCATTTAGCTCTTGATTTCTTACCGGTTCGTAGTCTATTTTCTTCATAATATGATGAGCTCTAGGACTATAAAGATCTCATTTTGACATCACTGAGGCATCTATAGAAGAGTGACTATGAGAATTCTTCTGAGTACCAATGCCCTAGGTTTCTGGGGTGAAACCATGTAGAGGGACAAAAAAAGGTTTTGGAGGTACTACTTCCTTCACCTTATCTTTTCCCTTTCTTATAACTTCAACAGGATTGAGCAATCCTGAACTTGCTCTTTCAATTCAGCAATAATAGCTTGTCTTCTAATTTCACATTTTTGTTCATGAGTGCCAATGAAGTCATTTGAGGGGGAAGGAGGACTACTTGTCATGTTTTGATGAGCAACGTGAGCCTACATGAGTTGGGAAGCACATGATCTTTTGAGAGTCATGAGTGTAGCTAGCTTGATCAGTGAGGTAAGCACTATCCTCCTCCCTTTAAGGGCCTGGGACATGCAAGACCTTTGGGATTTGCAAGACCTTAGGGTGACCTTGTTGGTAAAGAGCTGAAGAGGTGAGGTAAGCATCATCCTTCTCCCTTTCAAGGATTGGGATATGCAAGACCTCGGGGATTTGCAAGACCTCGGGGATTTGCAAGACCTTAAAATCGTCATGCTGAAGAGGGGTTTGGGGTATGAGATGAGCATCGTCCTTCTCAATGTGCAAAACCACTGGTATCTGCAATACCTTGGGCTAATATGGTGCGTAGCTAACTTGGGGAGTAAGGTAAGTATCATTCTCCTCTCTTAGAGAGACTGGAATGTGCAAGACCTTTTGATTAGCTATCGGGTTAGTCTTAGTGTGATGTGCGACCTCAGCTTCTAGAAATGGAATGGGGATACATAACACGTTTATGTCACCATGAGCATAAGTGACTGTAGGTGTTAGAGTGATCAAGTCAGTGGTTTCCTCTTTCGTGACTTGCTCAATTTGAGCTACCACTGGAATGGGCGAAGGTGGGTAGAGGATGAACCTTCCCCTTTATGACCTTGGGGTATCACTTCTTTTGTGGAACTTGGTAAATTTCCATAAATGGAGGGAATCACTTTTCCATACCTAATCTCTTCTTAAAATATATGATTAAGTGATCGCACCATATCTTCCACATCTTCATGAGAGGTTTCAACAGTCTCTCTCATGCTAGGGTTCGTAATAGCTTTTGTAGGAAAACATTAATTCTTGAGATTGCACAGGATCCGTGAAATAGTACTTCGCATCAGTATAGTGCGATTTAGTAATGGGAAACAGTCTTTTATCAACATAGACCGTGTGTTGCCTTCCATCTCGATTATATTTGAAGCGCTGATGGAGTGTGGATGGAACCACCCCATGGTCATGTAGTCTTGGACGACCCGGAAGAATGTTGTGAGAAGTATTTGTCTCAATCACATGAAACATTGTGGAAGCATTCAAGTACGCAATCTTAAGCTTGAGACGGATAACACCAGCTAGTTTCTCTCCCTATTGATTAAATCCTTGAACTGTCATGCTTGTTGGTTCAAGCTGCTGAACACCTACCCCAATTAGGGCTAGTATTCTCTTAGGCATAAGGTTCACTACGGATCCCCCATCCAACATGATCCAGTTGATTTGGAAAGCATGTAGTTTACCAGTTACAAAGAGAGGAAGGTTATGGAACCTCTCACCCAATTGAAGGTCATCATCAGAGAAAGTGATAGTGATTGAACTGTTAATGATTGCAAGGTCTACCTAAATCAGCTCAATCTCAATTTTATATACTTCAAGCCGCGAGAGGACATGAACTAAGGCCATACAAAAGTCATTTGATAACATGAGGACATCATAAACACTCAAGAGAGATGGAAGTCTCCTCAAGTGCCCAATCACACCGTAGTTGACTTTGTCTGCTTCAGGAATGACAACTCCTTGGGTTACCACTAGTTTCAGAGGAACATGTGGTAATGGAGTGGCTTTTGGAGGGAAAGGGTTTGCTACAGTTGCCAAGGAAGGGTCAGATGTAGTGGTGGGAGGAGGAAGAGAAGGCTGGCTAGGTTGCATAGCCGAAGTAGGTTTTTGTAAGATAGGGCAAGATGAATGTTGTGATGGTTTTGGATTTTAAAGAAAGAAGAGGAAGGAGTTGGGTAGGGACTAATGATGGTCCCGACTATTTTAGCAGAGGGGGTGGTTCTTGAATGGAAATTGGTGAGTTTGGATAGGGAGCTAATGGTGGTCTGGGGTACATCAAGAATTTAGGTGAAGCTGGTCTTTGAATTGCTTTAAGAAACACTAGCAAGTGGCATGCTTCATAATTTTAAGAAATTTCTCCCTTTGAATTTTTCCATAATTCCCCCAAATCAGGCTCTACAGGTCATTGAGACTTCTTCTTAGGCTTCGGGTTTAGAAGCTGATTGAACACCTCTTCTGGAGTAGGACAAGGCTTTTCCTTTTTAGTGACAAAATCCATAGCATCTCCAATATTCAAGAATCTTGCTTTTTGAGAGACCATCTTCCTTAGCTGTTTGCTATGCCGTTTATTAATATTACAGAGTTTGAGCTCTTCATTAAGAGCCTCAAAATCTGGGCACTCCAAAGAGAGTTTAGAGAGATGTTTTGAGAGGGAAGACGAATTTGAAGAATCAGGGATAGAAGAAGGGACAAAGTTTTTAGGGTCATCACTTAAATTGGATCGAACCAGAATTAGACTCAAAGAGGCTTTTAACATCTTCACTCTCATTGGATGTAATTGAGGATCTTTTAACGTCGTAACCCTTGTTGGACGATTGTAAGGGATCTTTAAGGTCTTTACCTTGCGTGAACCATTGAGGGATGCTTTTAGAATCTTCACCTTTTGTAGACTATTCTGGGGTGCTTTTAATGTTCTCACCCATGTTGGATGGGTTTTGAATTGCTTGCATTGTTATGTAATGACCTCCGTCAACATAAAGAACTTGCCTTGGGATAAAACAAGGTGGGAAGAGGGGAAATAGGGGGAAGGAATGCCACTTCAATTGACATTTGGGGCAACTATTCTTTTCGGTGCTTCGAAGGTTGTTTACTCTTCTTTTTTTTTCTTAACAGGTACGGTCTTATAATTTTGTGGCATAAATACCACATTGACTTGCTGAATGGCTTCCCTCTTGAGGCTTTTAATCTTACCCTGGCCATAGTGCTCTTGCCATATCTCGGGTACTTTGATAGGGGCTTGGGAAACAGGAACTTCCTAGGTTTCATGACTAAGAGTATTCCTCAACTATGTTATATAACATGGCTTCAAATTCTTGAGCAACCTTTTGAGGTGTAAGTGGTGTGTTATCTATAAACACTTCACCATTTCTTATAAATTCATCTAAGATGGCCAGAATCCCCAACAATTGAACAGATCGCATCCCTCCATCTGATGATACTGGCACAAAAAATCCTTACAATACTCCTTTAGGTACTTTGGCTTCTTAGGCAAGCAAGGCTGAATCATTTCATGTTATACAAGCATATCGAAGATGATGGGAAACACGTCAAGGGAAACTTCATCCATGGGGACACTATGAGGCCGTTCCTCTAGAACTGCAAGCATGTGCGAAACCTCAATTGTTTCACCTACCTCTTTAGACTCATCTGATTGAACTCTCTCTTCCTCCATTTCACTATGAGAAGTAAAGGGTGCCTTGGGTGGAATATTCAATGGTTACTGGATTGGGTGGTTTATGAGTTCGTACAGATATATTCACAATAATTCGTCCTTCAGATAGGGACTCTTATATGAATGTGTTGAAACTTGAACACTGAGATATCTCATGGCACCACACTTGGTGGAATGTACACTAGAGATTTTCAGTTCCCTGAACCAAATTTTTGGGTTGTCTTGATGAGAGCGAGGTAATCAACCCTCGTAATGCCATCATTGCAAAAAGGTCTGGAAGAAGGTCAAATGGTACTTCTTCTGGTTGCAAGGTCTGCACTCATTCTTCTTCAATGGTGACCACATATGAACCTTTTGTAGTCTCAAAAGCTTTTATGAGACTATTTAAATGAATATGTCTTTTCTGAATCAAGGCTTCGATGTGGTCTTTAAGATGGAAGCAGTCTTGCACTGGATGAATCAACATCCAGTGATAGACAAAATAATTCATGTTATTAGTAAGTCCCACCTGGTCTGGTCTCTTTGGCTTAGGAAGGACTATCATACCTTGATCCAACAACATTTTCAATAGGACTGGTACCCAAGCTTTGTGAAAACTATACTGCTTGTTCAACCTTTGCTCGAAATAATTGAGCTGATACAGGTTTGGTGGTGGAGACACCTTGTTATAGGCTTGAGGTTGGAACTGCTATTGTTGGGGTTCCCCTTGACCACTAAGTGGTATTATTACTCACGAAGTATCCAATGTTTTGAAAGGTACATTAGTAATAGGAGGTTTGGGAAGAATGGGTGTGACAGTCATCACTGCACTGACTGTGTCTTTTTGCTGACCAGTGCGAGGGTTAGCTTTGTCATTAGTGAAGATCTGGCTTTGACCTCCCTCCGAGGTATGAGCTTGAGTCCCACCATGGTGCTTAAGTAAGATTTCGATCGTTACTACCTTAAATATTACATTTGAGAAAGTAGTAGGAATAGAAGCTTCGATATGAAGGGAGATTTCCTTCTTCATGTTCCTAATACATGTTTGTACAACATCACCACAAGATCTCTCCATCTCTTGATGTATTCATTTACTGGTTTGTTCACCCTTTGAGTCATAGTGAGGAGCTCTATGGTTTGAACTTCTTGCTCGACTTCATAAAAGTGTTTATAGAATAATTGTTCCATCTCTTCCCCAGAGTGAACAAAATTTGGAGGTAAGAGTGCATACCATTTGAAGGCAGGCTTGGTTAGTGTTTCCACAAACTGTTGAAGTAGCAATATGGGATCAGAAGCTTACTCTTGACATGCTGACACAAAGTGTGCCACATGCTGTTGCGGTGAGCCGGTGCCATCAAAGATATGCAACCTTCCTTTTTAGTAGACAGGGGAAAAGGGACATGATCAATGAAGGGTGGGTAAGGCTTGTTGCAATGAGAATTTTGATGGGCCTTTGAGACTTGTAAGCCTGAATGCTTCGATTGATCATATTTTGAATGTCTTCCTGGGTAACCGTTGGGGAAATAGCTTGAGAGGCTATGTTGGATTGGCTATCATGAAAGACTAGGAGAATGAGCGGTCGTGAAGTCTGAGCAAAGGGAGGAGGTGGAGGTCTTCGCTCTTCTTCTTCCATCTGAGGTTCAAATAGGGAATTTTCTCCATGATGAGAAGACACCCCCAATTGGTCAAGCATTTTCTAGCTCTTTAAGCATGCCTAAGATATCGTTCAGGGTTTCATTAATACGGGCCATCGGTTCTTCGGGACCTTCATCATCTTGACAGACTACCATCACATCAGAGCGTAGTTACTTAGGGATATGAGTAGTCCTGGTTTTCTTCGTGCCCTGATCTGACAATCCAGGTAATAGGGGTTCAGACTGCCCAGATTGGATTTGAGACTGCCTTGATGATTGGGCAATTACTGGCTCTTGACGGCCTTGGGGTCGTAGCTTAAGTAAATATGGCGCGAGACAACCTTGGGGCCATGGCTTGATTCGAATGGGCTCATGATGGCCTTGGGCCCATATTTCCTTTTATTGTGGCTCAAGACGGCCTTGGGGCCGTGGTTCAGTCTGATCAAATTCCTCTCCTCACATCTCAACAATTCAACATTGGACAGTTTCGCTCATCTCAGGTTCCACTGTAGTTCACAATGGGTAAAAAGGGTTTTTCTTCAATAAGCCTTATGGGTTGGAAGACTCCAACTTCTTTCTTATAAGCGGCACTTTCATGCCTTTATGTTGCTTGATTCATAAACTCCAGTAAATTCTCTCCCAGAACTGCAATTGGGTGTGGCATCCTGCTTGATTGGCTCATCTCAAGGAGACTAGAGCGAAGTCAATCAATTCAGGTAAAGCATGGTGCCTCGACAGTAGGGGGCTCAAGGTCGTCCTTGGAAGTTTAGTTGTTTTGAAGAACGGATGGACTGCTCCCTTGGGTTCGGGGGCGTTATTTTTCCCTAAGTCCAGCCTCAAGGGATGGCTCACACATACAAAGTAGAAGTGGACAAGAGTGTTCTCAAAGGGAACTTCTTTGAGTATCATATTGTCATGGGTTTCAAGGTAGATGGAAGTGTGTACTGCTGACCATTCCCTTTGAAGCTAGAAATAGCATTGGAACTACATGTGTGTGCATGATCCATAGAAGTGTTGGGGGTGGCCTAGGAGCCAACCCGTAGTGAAGTGAATGGTCTTGGAATGTTGACCTTTGCAGTTGTAGTGGTCTTAGGACCACTTTGATTTGTAAGCATGTGCATTTTGTTTGCGGCCTACGACTAGGTCGTGGGGCTTGTGCTCTTTGGGTTTCAACATTTAAGTTACCTTAAGCTAAGTGAGTATTATGCAATGCGTGAGTGGCTTGAGATCCACTTTTAATGGGTATGGGTCCCAAGAGACCCGAAGCAGGTGAGGTGGTCGGGGGTAGCTGTTGTTTGCCCCGATTCGTCAAGGCAATGGCTGAGCCATTTTCCGTGACATGTGTAAGTGTGTGTCAAATGGCTTTGGAACCTATCAAGTTAGATGGTTTGGTAATGGAACTGCCAGCATGATGTGTGTGGGGCATCATACCAGTATGAGCAGTGCTTGAGTGGAGTATTGATGGGGTGACCTTGTGATTTACCCACTGAAATGGTGGTTTTAGAAGAACCAACCATATGAGGAGAGGGAGTTGTCTTAGAACCACTCTTGAGCTTATGACTGGTGGAGAGTCCACTAATAGCAGTGTGAGCATGAAGGGCAGTGGTTTTAGAACCACTCATGTAGTTGACACCAATGGACTTGCCACTAATGTCGATAGAGAGGGGATAAGGGGTTCGAGGACCCTTTACCAATTTATCTTGGGCTTGAGCCCAGGTAGGAAGGTCTGAAAGACCACTCAATAGATAAATGGGTGTAGTAGATTGAAGAACCTTACTTTCCGTAGGTACACTCATAAATGTGGGGTTGATGAAACCCCCAATTCGGATGAGTAAGGAGTAATTTGACTACATAGTAGTTTTTAAGAAAGAGTGAGATGGAATGTTGGTTTGAGAGCGGTCAAACCAAATTTAGGATGGCGTATCCCCCAGTGGAGCTGCCAGTTGGTTGGGCTTGGATCTACCTCGCTTGAGCTCCCTCAAGGACCCTGGTTCGATTGACCCCCTCTCGAACAACCACTTGACCTCACGAGCACGTGTGCGCCTCGTATGTCATGTGCAGATAGGTATGTCCAACTAAGCGATGATTTTAAAACGATGAAGAGGCGGACTCGAAAACCTACCTCACTGATTAGGGGCCTCGATCTCGCCCTCATGATTTAGGTGATCTGGCGACACATGTCTCGGGTTTCTAGTGAACCCGGGATTTGAGATCGCTCTCTCGGAACCTTACTAGATGGCAAGGCTAGGTATACCAACTAATGAGAGAGGAATTTTAGGTGGGTTCGAGACTTACTCGGGCTCGCTCATATGGGTACCCTATTAGATCACGAAGAAAGCCCCCCAGCTGCTTGAGCTGGTTCAGAATCGCCTCCCTTGACTTGTAATCCTCTTGTTTTTTTTACACAACACTTCTATGGTTAATTTGTAAGACAAGTGGATCGAAGGGACCCACCCATGTCTTAGGGCAATGCACGTTCACATGAGAAGGCGATGAAGTGCAAGGTTCAGTGAAAGATAAAAACGGGAAGAGAGCTTGACGTGGGGGTGTGACTAGCATGACAATAAAAAATTATCGACTCAGAGTGGTAGCAAGACGGGCATGGTTCTCAGGACCAGCACGACGACAATACTACTCAAAATCGAGGTCGGTGCATCGGCGATAGGCTAGGTCTACCCTCAGTCAAGTGAGAAGAGAAAGAGGTGAAGAGGAAAGAACGAGACCGTAAAGAGAAGGGGAAGTCCAGACGTCAATAGGCATCACGGTGGGCAATGCAAGGAGACGACGCATCCCTTATGAACGGCGTCAGCTCTTGATGAGGAGCACGACGATAACTTCTCCTAGGTCACACGGTGATGGGCACGAGACATAGGGAGAATGGTGATGGGCACTGGTCATGCGGAGGAAGCTTGTAGACGGTAATGGGTGTAACCAGAGCCTTTATCGGGTGTCAATAAGTATCGCTGTCTCCATTCAACGTGCAATAGAGGAAGACCCCTGCAGGCGGCAATCAGTTTCACCATCTGGGTTCTTCATCAAGACGTCACAGCTACATCTACAGGAGGCGATAGGCAGCGCCGTCTACAGACTTCACTGGAAGAAAGTGATAGACGAAGGACTCTTGCATGGAGTTGCCATCGCCATGCACAACCTGTGGGACCAAGGTATAGGCATGCATGACATTGCCACTGTCGTGCACAACCTCTGCAAGGAACTCAGATAAAGAAGCGGGAGAAGAGAGAGAGAAGAAAAGAAAAAGAAGAGAGAGAAGGATTACCTCAACTCTAAGGGTACCGGTCAAAACTTTTCTCTCACCTCACTCTCTCTCAAACATGACACAACAATGGTAAGTAAGAGAAACTTGTATTAAGTGAAAACTCTCTCTTATGTGTGTATGCCTCTACCTCTCTTTTTTTTTTTGCGTACAATGATGGTACATATATATAGAAGTATGCCCCAAACATGGGTGGATGATCAAAAGTAACCCTAATTGCTGGAAATTAAGATTAAATTAGCTTAAAAGAAAATAGAAAATAGGGTGAAAAATGATAGATTTGCCCCTTCCTAACAAGTCATGGAATTCTATAACAGTCCCTGTGTTGCCCTAGAACTTCCGTCATCTTGCATGGCTGATCTGAGATCGTTCTGATGCTTGATTGATCGCAAGATGATTGCTTTCTGGTAGGGCTCAACATAGTGATCGATTTGATACCAATTTCGAGCCATGGATCATGTTTCTGGTGCATGATCACGTGACTTGAAATTTGAGTAGATCTTGAAACTTTGAATTGATAGTGTGTTTGTTCCTTGATTTTTTTTCTATATTTTCTTCATTGAATCACACTGAGCATGCCACTACGATCACGGGACACCAAACACAGCTCAATTCCATGACAAGATTTTATGAGTTTGGAATTTTGGTTGGAGTCAAGGATTCGAATGATGAAATATACAGTCTGTTCGTCGACTTCCTGTGCAGAATCTAACTGTTAATCATGTACGGGATTAAGGTGAGATATGGCCTAATACCTTAAGCCCGTAATGAAATTGGTCTCGCTTCCGATCGGGCTCTCCAGTGGCTTGATTTGGCCACTCGAGCAAGGTACGACGTTGCTGAATTTCCTGTACTTTTCTTCACGGATCGGAAACTCTCGCTAGCTTTTCTCCGTGGTCGGGTATCGTCACGGGACGTACCACATATCAAATCGCTCGCCTTGACTAGATAAACATGCTCACCAAATTTGAACACGATCCGACTTAGGACGAGTGAGATATGAGCGTCAAATGTCACTAGTCGTGACTATCCCTTCAATGGTGTAGTGTTGCAGGGTGGCCGCACTGGAATAGCTTGCGGCTTCTCCTATTTCACTCTTTCACCTATAACTTCTTCCTCGAATGTACGTTTCTGCTGAAACTTGACCCTTGGGGTTTTTAACTATGCTGGATCTAATGGTGGTGGTCCCACAACAATTTGAGACGCTGAAAATGTAGCTCTAGTTATAGGGGTCCATTTCAGGGTGCTAGAAGCCGATTCTGCCGAAACTATTTTTCAATCTGTATTTCGTTAGACGTGTCAGAATGCGACGAAATTTGGTAGAAGATTCTTGAGAGACCTCATGAAGATCTTGGTCAGTTTTGAGGTTGTTGTGAGACTATCCAAATTTCCACTACTTGTTAGGCCTTTATTGAGTGGGGGCCCCATGTTGATGAAAAATACCTTCCAACAGCATGCCTCGCCGAATGTTGTGCTTCGAGAGAATCAATAAGTGCAATAATTTGGGAAGTTTGAGGGATCTTTGTAGAGTTCGCACCCTCAAGAGACTGTTTATGGTTCTGAGCATGAGGCCTTTGTCAGGTTCTCCTCGTACAGAACCAGGCCTTTTTTGAACGAACCTTCACTCAACATTGTTTGATGCTACACTAGGTTTGCCTTTGATGCTCAAGGTATCTCCTGTAGGTCCTGTCTAGCGGGGTCCAGTCGGGGGCTTCTGACCCAACCCGAAAGTCTGGTCCCATGTAGGTTAGGGGGTTTAGCAAAGACTATCCTAAAGCCTGTGACATGTTAGACCCTGGTTTCGTCTGTTTCTTTCCTTTGTGATGGCTCTTAGCATTTCTGGAGGGATCTTTTGATCATCATCCTCACCCTCAACGACTCTTGTTGTTGTTGAACTGGGGAGATCTTATGCGGCTCTCACTCCCTAATGAGCCATGAAACTGGGATGATCTTTTGTGTTCTTACTCCCTGATAAGCTATGAAATTGGGGAGATCTTATGCTGCTCTTACTCCCTGATGAGTCATGAAATCGGGGAGATCTTATGGGGCTCTCACTCCCTGATGAGCCATGAAACCGAGGAGATCTTATGAGGCTCTCACTCCCTGATGAGTCATGAAACTGGAGAGATCTTGTGGGGCTCTCACTCCCTAGCGAGCCGCCATCTGGCCCTCAACTGGATGCTGGCTTTTGAGGATTTTAGGCAGACCTCAGTAGCATCGTGACTGTTTGAAAATTGAATGCCGGCTGAGGTGGTAGTCGTGTGTTAGCTTGTCTTATCGGTCTAAGTGCTCTTTCATGGGTTTTCACTTGAACAAGAGATGTGGCGCCATGAAGACAGTTTTCACAAACTTCTGTTATTTCTGGCCTCTTTTACCCATGACCTGTCGTCATGTTCACCCTTTTTATCCTTTTTTGCTCACAGTGCCCTCTTGGGTTTTTACTGTGCCTGGATTTTGCTTTCTACATAACTCTCTTACTCATGGTTTCATGACCATGTCCGTCCGTCATTTTTACTCATGGCGTTCCTTTGTCCAGTTGTACACCATACCCATTTTTTTTTTGAGAAAGCGTGTTTTAGGGTCGTACCTTTGAGACCTGTGAGAAGCCTTTTAACGCCATGCAGTCAGGACGCGCACTATAGTTTAGGGTCATACAACTGGATTGTAGTAGTAAGGAATGGTAGTCTGTAGAGGCCATAGACTGAGTCTGGTGATGACTTTGACTCACTTGGGAGGATGGCATGAAGTTGCCTGTGGAGAGTTGATTGGATGGTAGGTGAAAGGTGGTGACCCACTTGCTGAGGGCGAATATGGGTGCCAAGATGGCTTGTCGTTTGGTGAACATGGGTAAGACTCACTGAGGGATAATGAAAGATGGTGAAGGTGGTCCGTGCACATGAATGGGCCAGCTAGGGAAGACGTGCTTCGAGATGCACGTAAAGGGTGTGTGTGCCTAAGTAGGCTCACTGGGAAGAAGAAGAGGGTACGCACACACAAATGAGTCAATTAGGGAAAGCGTGCACAAAGATGAACATGAAAGGGGTGTGCGGTTAACGGGGACATGTTTTAAGGTCGCGCCTCCTAGACCTGGACAAAGTAGTTTAATGTCCTGTGGCTAGGACACGCACTATGGTTTAAGGTCGTATAGCTTGGACCATGGTTACACAGTTCTAGGTCATGTAACCAGGACCGTGTAGTTTAAGGTCGTGCAATGAGACCTTTGATATAGTTTAAGGTCATATATTTTGGACCATGGCTATGCGGTTTAGGGTCATGCAGTATGAACCGAGTATGAATCGCAATGTCAGTAGGGATGCATGGGGGGTAGGTATGTGGATAGCAATCTGAGTCCCTGAGGATAAATATAGTTAAGGCTATACACATGCGAAGAGATGTAGATGAAGGTGGTGACCCTACGAGGAATTGTAAATGGGAGAGGCTGCACTGGGGATTAGGAGGGCCAGTGTGACTCCATGGGGATAATGAATATCAGTGTGCATGGAACTCTGACAGGCCAGAGCACAAATGAATCCCACCATGGGTTGAAGGGGTACGAATGACCTTAACTCTTCGAAGATGATAGGGTGAGTACAACCCTTGCATACATTTAACTCCACTGGGGGTCTCGTTGGAGTTATGGGTATGGACTACCGCTCGTTATAGTTTTAGGGTCTTGTAGCTAGAACCATTGTTATGTAGTTTAAAGTCATACAGCTAGAACCATGCAGTTTATGGTCGTACAACTAGACCTTTGCTATAGTATAGGGTCATATAGTTTGGACCATGGTCGTACGTTTGAGTCGTGTAACAAGGACTTTGCAGTTTGAGGTCGTGCAATTAGACCTCCGCTATAGTTTAAGGTCATATAGTTCGGACCAATGTCGTACAGTTTTGAGTCATGTGACAAGGATTATGGCAGTGCAGTTTAGGGTCATGCAGCATGGACCGTAGCAGTACAGTTTAAGGTCATGCAATACGGACCATGGCTGTGTAGTTTAAGGTCATGCAATGTGGACTATGGCTGTGCAGTTTAAGGTCATGCAATGAGACCATGGATGTACAGTTTAAGGTCATGTAATGCTGACTATGGCTGTGCAGTTTAAGGTCATGCAATACTGACAATGGCTGTGCAGTTTAAGGTCATGCAATGCGAACCATGGTTGTGTAGTTTAAGGTAATGCAATGCCGACCATGGCTGTGCAATTTAAGGTCACGAAATGTGGACCATGGCTGTGTAGTTTAAGGTAATGCAATGCAGACCATGGCTATGCAGTTTAAGGTCATGCAATGCTGACCATTAAGTGGTGAAAGCATGCGACTCCATGGGGAACAAGCCGTCACCAGAGACTGGACTCCTTAAGGAGTGAAACTTTGATGTCGATAATGAACTTCTTGAAGAGGCAAGACAATGGTTCAGAGGGGAGTGCAAAGGCATGCGTACGACACCAAGTGTGGAGTGGCACATGAATTAGTAAGCCTAGGTGATGCGTTAGGTCCCTTGGTGAAGCTCGTGGCAGTAGGCACCGACGTTCCGTGCAACGGTGATCTGTGGACGAGATCCACGATGATGACCCCTGGACGATACGCACTGCGATAATCTCTGGACGAGATGCATAGTAATGACCCCCGGGCGAGACGCACAACGATAATCTCTGGACGAGATGCACAACAATAGTCTCTGGTCGAGGTGCTCGTTAAAATTCTTAATGGGGCGCGCGACACTTAGCCTTATGATGAGGCACATGATGCAAGTCTTGACGAGGCGTGCGACGATGATGCTTCGAGTCTCGGACTTGGCCTACCTTGGCTTGGTCTTATCGCCATCAAGAGTTGGGGATTGGAGCGTCATTATGAGTTTGTCGGGGGTAGTTCGCTTTACCATATGGTACTAAAAGGGGAGAAACCCCAGTTTACTTTTTTACCGAAGGGGAAAACAATAGAAAGCTTTTTAGAGAGAGAGCCAAAGCTTTATGGCGAGGGTTTTTCGACGAGCACTTCTAGGTCAAAACTTGTAGAGACAGGTCCTTAATGATTTTTCTTGTGAGCTTCAGGAGGTGTAAAGCTTCGCAGTGTGATTGCAAACCTTTTCGGGAAGTGCCGAGGCTTTATGAGCAAGAAACATGGCTTCTCGGGGTCTTAGCAGGATTTGTAGAGGTGCCCTGCCGAAGTTCAGTGCTCCTCAAGTCATTCTGCTTTTGAAGGGGAGGTCGCCAAGAGTTCAAAGGGCTTTGTTAGTTCTCTGGTTGTTGGAGGAGAAGGAGAAGGAGAAGGGGTATTGCATTCACCAAAAACTTAGCAGAATGCTGGTGAGCTTTGGTGAAATGATAAAGTGGGAAACCAGGGAGAAGGGCAATCCGTTGGGTCGCAGGGAAGCTTTCGAGGATTTTCGATGGTTTTTGCCAACTCCAGCAACGAGCAGAAGGCGAGAAGGATTTTCCCGGTGAACAGGAGTGGATTCCTGATTGAGAGGGGAAACGTCAGTGGGAACCCGGAGCATCGTGGGACTGTAACAGTCACCAAGATTGAGGGGCATGGGGTGGCGATCGGTTGTCCTTCGCACGCGCGGTGACAGGCTACACCACAAGTGTCAAGCGGCGTGTCTGGATTTCAAGGGTCGCACGTGTGGTCCGTGCTGACAGCTGGAGCGAGGCATTAATATGCCTTGGTTCGTGGGACGTCGATATTCCTTGGTTGATCTCGAGACTGCAATTCCCTCATGATGGTGACGGTGATTCCATCTCAGTGGGCAGACAGTGATAGTCCTGCCCTTGTCTACGAGATGGTGATTCCATCTTGGTGGGCAGACGGTGATTGACCTGCCCTTGTGAGAGCAGTTTCTTCGTGGTTGTCTAGTGTCCTTCGTTTTCGTTCTAATGGCTGAGTCTTCATGGGCCATTTCAGACGTGAAGAACCTCCCACGAGAAGGGGAGCTTGGCACTGACATTTTCACCGGCGAGAGTTAAACCAACATGGCTCACCAAAGCCTTATGTGAACCCAGGTGGCCTCAGAGCATCACCTTTGTGAGTGCCCCCGTTCAGTTAGTGATGAGGGAAGATAATGATGGAGCCGTGAGCATAGAGAAAGGGGTAGGCCTTCTGCATTGCCTGCACCAAAATGTAGCCTCTAACATGAACTTGTCGACCCTAGGCAAGTGAATGGTGGAAACCCCAGGCATGCAATGGTCCTCTTCTGGTCTGCGAGTGCAAGGGGAGCACCAGTACTAAAGGGCTATTCCTCTTGGACCCTGAAAGTGCTGTGGACATCAGGGATAGTTTGAGACTGGCTTCTTTGCCAGCTGCCCTCCAGTGCTTGGTGGGCTACTACGATCGTTGTTCAAACACGGTGAAAGTGTTGTTAGAGACTTGGAGCTATGTTAGTAACACATGGCTGCTTGGTCACAGAGAGGCAGAGATTTCGTTGATGGACCTACACTTCATCGGTGGGCTGCCGCTTCTCGGTCCCATGTATGATGAGTTTATTCCCCCAAACTCAGTCATTTTCGGAGGGGAAAAGGTAGTCAAAGAAGCCCCACCGGCTGGACTTCGTGAGTTGTTCAAGATCTACCAACAACTCTACGATGACCCCACAAAGGGGCGGGTTACCTTTGCCAAGTGGGTAGCATTCTGTTATCGCGACTATATGGATGAAGCTGGTCCGTCGCTAAGAAAAGAGTGGAAGGAAACTCCACCAGTTGTCGAGCTGCGAAAGAAGAATGGACTTGTCTTCTTGGCAGCTTACTTGGCACTTTTCTTGTGCAAATTAGCCCTATCGGGAGGGTTAGATGTTATTCGTCCCGACACCTTTTATGTGGTCTGTGACATGGCACGGGGGAGGGAATACGCGCTAGCATAGCCTGTACTGGGTTCCATTTTCAGGGGGAGACTGTACTAGGGGGATGAAGGGAGAAAAATGGCATAGTAGAGGGTAAGGCCTCCCCGAGGGATTTCAAGACCCCTTTCCCGATTTATTACACTTGCTGATGGCTTGGATCTTATTTTCGGGAAACATACCTTAGAACCAAGGAGCTGGAGGAAAGCATGTGTCCATTTTTGCTGAAGATTGCTGGGCAGAAGGTAATTTTCCATCCCCCGGGCCATGCGCGCAGCCTGTTTTGACCACCTCCCCATGATCCGGGTGGCGTTTCCAGTTGGAAGCCCCACAAACCATGCGTACATCGATGAGCTGCACCATCACCTGAATGGTGAACTCACCAACCCGAAAGAATTGATGTATATGCTAAGTGTTAGAGGCAGCATTCTCACCTGTCACACTGTCCATGGTGCGAAGCTTGAGGGCTACTTTCCTCACCGGTTAGCCCGACAACATGGGCTGGATCAGGAGTGCCCATTCTCTATGCTCTTTGAGAAGCGGCATAGCAAGGTAGCCCGTTGGAAGAAGGACGAATTGGGAACTTGTCGGGAGACATGACACCTGAGGCACGTTCGCACTGCATGAGCCACATGCCTGGCGGGCCACCCAGGTCAACAGTACGTGCTGTCCCATTTTAGTAGAATGACACAGTCGACCAAAGCCCATGATCATTGGTGGAGAATCACGAATAAGGGGTACTGGGATCCGGTCCACCCTTGGAAAAGGGAGGATGGCCGCTGGAGCAAGACACCTGGCAGTGAAAATTGGCTAAGACCCCTCCCCTAGGAGAAATCTTTACCCTAGGCTTTCCTTATGATTGACGCCTACTCGGGTGGCCTCGACGACTTACCATCGACAAGTCTTTGCTATGGTTTCTTAGTTTGGAGAAGAAGACATAGTATTTTTTACCACCTCTCTAAGAAATTCAAATGGAAGGAACGCCGTAAAGTCTTGAGGTATGAAGGGCGTCCGGTCAAGGACTTAAATGAGCTGATAGGGAACGCCCCTCATAGCAAATTGGCCGCGAGTTCTTCCATGTCCGGGACTTCAAGCGTAAGGGAAGAAGAGAAAACTGGTTGCTGCTCCCGAGCCGATGAAGAAGAAGAGGCAGGCTACTGCACTTGAGCCAATGGAAGGAAAGAAGAAAAAGCAGGTTGTCAAGCGCGAGCCGGTGAAGAAGAAAAAGCCGGCTGCTGTTTCTGAGCCGGCGAAGTAGAAAAAGCAAGTTGCCGCACCCGAGTCGGTGAAAGGAAAGGAGAAAAAGTGGATGGCCCTAGCGACTCTTCGTGCCCCATCCCAGAAGGCAACCAAGGCCTCGGGGCGCAAAGGAGGTAGGGTCCCCAGGGTTCGCGAGCCAGGAGATGGCTCCTTGCCCTTGGCTACTTCGGAAGGCTGTGTGTCTCTAGCCATTTGCTTGTCACCTTCTACTCTTGTGGTTTAGCCTTCTCTTTCACCTGAGCTTTCTTTTGGCCCTTCAGAGGTTCAAGCTAGTGCCTCAGAGCCTACTGCCCTGATTGTGGATGAAGGGGAGGGCCCAGTCCCGATGGAAGTGAACGGGGCTAATGAGGTTGGTCTTGACGAGGGGGCAGAGGTAGCAAGGGCCTTTAGAATTCTAACAGCCATCATGCTTGCCGAGGAAAGGGAAACCCCGATGGAGGTCGTGATAATAAAAGAGGACGAACCCCCAAGAGCTGAAAGAGGGGCCATCCGAGCAGCAAGAGACAGCTGCCTCGAGCAATAGATCTGCGAGGGGTGGAGAAGCAAGATGCCCTGAGGGATCAAGCTTACTAGGCCCTGACGCGGCGCTCGTGATTGTAGAGGAGGTAGGCGCCGTGGGAGAGTCTGTTGATGAAATGATCATTGTGGCAGACCAGGGCGAAGAAGGAGATGGAGAGGGTGTCGAACTTCCCGAGGTGGAGTTGGCTCTGGAGGAGGGGACACAGGGAGAGGTCGCTGCCTCGGGCAAGGATACTACCAAGGTGCAACCCGAGACTGAGGTAGTGGCTCCAGGCGAGGAGGCCAGCCTTACCCGGGCTGCAATTGTGGTGCTTACAGAGGATGAAAGGATCGAGCCCGACATGGTCATGTCCAGGGGTCAGACCGAGAAAGCCATTGCCGAGGTACCATAGTAGCCTGAGGTTGCTCTTGAGGAACTTGAGACCTTGGTTGTAGCTGAGGATCCTTCTGTTATGGTTGCTCTTGCTACATTACCCAGGCCTTCTCTCAGCGGGTGGTCAGACATCATTTTAGTGATGCTTCAGACAGGCCTCCAGCAACTGAAGGAGCTGTCTTTTGAAGAGCTTGGAGCGGCGATCCAACGGTTGAGGGAGATTCCCTAAGGAATGTGCTCGAAGTCCTTCCTTATTTTGACAGAGTTGTTAATGAGCTGGAGGGATGGAGGGTGAAGGCCCTGCGAGAAGAAGAAACTGCGCAGCAATTGGAAAGCTTGCGATTCCTTTAGAATCTTCTCTTCTGTGCTACCGTGAATTGGGAAACACTCAATCGCAGCAGCTGGATGCCGGAGAATCCTAGAGATCGGGTCTTGCTAAGGAGGCCATCGCCGCCATCACTAGCTGACGGCTCTGAGAGCGAAGATATTAGAGCTGACGCAGAAGCTAGACAAGCTGAAGAAAGAGACTGTGGATTGGGAAGCGAAGGATAAAGTGATTTTTGATAACGCTTTGGGCCAGCAACCACCTTGATGGAGCAAGAGGCGGGGCTGGTAGCGGAGCTAAAGAACAAGATTGAACAGGCGAAAACATTGGCGGCATTGTACATGGGCAAGATCAATGAAGCAATTGATTAATTTTCATGATGCCTTCTTTCTCTTTTTCTTTTTTGTTTCTTTCCATTGTAAAGGAAGGCAACTTGTAACATCCTCTTGATTTGCGAATGAAACAATTCTTTTGACTTTTCTTTCTATTTCATTGCTTCCTCCCTTTCATGGTTTGAGACGAGAGAGAATAGCTACTCCTTGCTTCATTTTGTGGCAGCCTGCTGTAGCTTCAATGACCTCGAATGGGGGAGCAGTGGCTTCCTCACCTCTCAGTATTTGATTGGAGAGGGGCTCATAATTCATGGTTCTCATGATTCGATGAGCCGACTCATTGTAAATGCTTAAGTCTGGGGGAGCTTTGGCTTTGATTCGAGGTGAATTGGTCTTGAGCTCATCATAAGTCTTAGTCTCAGGGAAAAACCCCTTTAAATGCTTTAAAGTGATGTGCATGATCTCCAATTGGCTCTGGAGATTACGAACCTCGCTTCTCAGCTCTGCCATGGGGTCTTGTCCCTGAGAGCCAGATGGATGACTCTTGTCTGCCTGTACTTTTTCAACAACCCCCGAGAAGTGTAGGACCTTCTTTTGGCTGCCGGTGATCTCCTTGTTCAAGGAGGACGGAATTTGGAGCACCTTATTTAGTAGTTGGTGCGTCAATTCTGCCTCTAGGAAAGCGATGGGGACATGCAGAACCTTTTGTTGGTCTGATGTATAGGTGACCCTTGGTGCTGGAAGGTCCACCTGTAGGGCTTCCTCGGGCTCGAAGGCTACTTCTGTCCCGTCAGTTTGTTTTGGCGAATTAAAAGTAGATGGAGAAGCTTCGTCTTCGGGAGAGGATACCATGACCTTGGAGAGGTGGCAAGGTATACTTGGGTGAATGGGGTCAAAGGGAGGATCTTGCCTTGTCTTTCCTCTTCTTTGAACATATCCGTGATCATTCGCCCCAGATCCTGAACGTTGTCATGAGACGAAGGTGTCTCTTTCTCACAGACTTCCAATCATAATCTTTTGGTTTTTCTGATGCAAGAAGGTATGCAAAATAGTACTTGATGTCGACGTAGTGAGTTTTAGCTACGGGGAACGATCTTTTGTTAGCATAAACTGTGTTGCCTTCCATCTCGACTGTACTTGGAACATTGGTGGATCGTGGAAGGAACCATCCCCTGATCGTGAAGCCAAAGACGGCGAAGCAGGACGTTGTAAGAGGTATCAACGTTGATTATGCGGAATTAAGCATAATCATTGACATCACCGATCTTGAGGCGAAGACGCACTATGCCAGCTGGCTTTTCTCTTGACTGGTTGAACCCTTGCATAGTGATGTGGGTAGAAGTGAGGTCATCAGACCCTAATCTCAGTCGGGTGAGAATCCTTCTTGTGATCAGGTTAACTACTGACCCTCCGTCCAGCATGATCCGATTGAGAGGGTAGGCGAGCAGTTCACCATTCACGAAGAGGGGGCAATTGTGGAATTTTCCTCCCAACTGAAAGTCATCTTCGGAAAAAGAGATTGCCAGGCACCCACTTAGAATGGCTGGGCCTCAGTCTCAGTAGTAGGGCATCATAGATACTTAAAAGGGTTGGAAGCTTTCTCAAGTGCCCAATTACGTCGTACTTCACTTTATCCTCATTAGTCTTCTATGATCTTGATCCAGTCATTGATGTAGGTGGTAGGGTAGGTTTATGAACAGGATTTGGTTGGGTTTTGGTTTGTGACAGTGGCTGACGTTGTTGCTCAGCCAACGCGGTCTGGGTTGATGGGTAAATGACAGGGACTTGTATTAGGGATGTAGAAGTTTGAGGTTTAGGTTTTGGGGAAAGTGAAAGATCAGGAAGTTTGAGGACCTTGAGCTTTTGAGGTGTGGGTTGTAGCTTCTTTCCCGATCTTAGGTCCATTTGCCCCATGTTGGTTGGTACTTCCAAGATTTGCACCATGTGGGAGGCTTCCTTGGAGCAAAAGTTTGAAGATTACTTGGTCTTTGCTCGGGTTGACAAGGTGTCGACGGCTATTGAAAATCTAGCTGCCTGGGCCAGCATATCTCTGAGGTGCTCTTGCTGTGATGTGGTGAGGCTGGTGCCCCCAAACTCTTTATTTAGAGTGTCGAAATCTGGGCATCACCAAGCTGTACCTGCAGAAGGAATAGAGGAGGGGAAAGGAGAAGAAGAGTTAGAACGTTCCGTGCAGCGTTTTACGTCGTCGTCGGATTTGGACGTTTGTAGGGGGTATTTAAGTTCATGCCCCATCTTTGACCGTCGTGGGGTGATTTTAACATCGTCACCCACTTTGGCCGACTCCTGAGATACTGATAACTCATGGTCATCTGCTTGATTGGACGATAAGATGAGGAGAGCTACGTTTGGGACGAAGTCCCGCAAGGTCGGTAGTGGAGGAGGGGGACCTGAGGAGTTCTTCTTCTACTAGTGGCTGAGGAAGATGATTCTTTCAGTGGGCTGACCTAGATGTTCGACGTCTCCTTCGAGATCCCTGAGGGGGTGTTTAGACCTCCCTATCAGACTGGTGAGTGGCCCTAGCTTGGTGGACTGCCTCACGTTTCAAGGATTTGAGCCTACTTCGCCCATGGTAGACTTCCTAGAGCTGAGAGGTCGAGGGCTATGAATGGTCAAGTGCGTGCTCATGAGGGGCTTGTAGCAGGGCTTCCTCTTGAACGAGAGCGATGGCTTGGGCGTGTTCTGAGAGAACCGCACAGACGATGTGGCCTTGCTCGATGTTTTCCTCAACTATGGCCTTGAACCCAGTGCACTCCTTGAGTTTCTGACCCCACACTTGGTGATAGGGGCACCAGAGTTTTTTCATGCCCTGGGCAAGATGCTTAGGCTGTCTAGCTGACGTGGGGGTGACAAGACCCTGCTGGAACAATATCTTATAGAGGGCCTACAGGGGGTCTTTCTCAGTATTTTGCTGGGTTTGCTTCAGGGGGTCTTCTTGCATAGGAGGAAGAGGGACATGAGGATGTCTTGCTGAGTCGCCCTGAACCTTCTGACACTGCTGGATCTTTTCTGCCAAAAGTTTATGGAAGCCAATGCACTCACTGATATCATGATCTCATATCTAGTGGTATGCGCACCAGAGGTTCTCGGTCCCTGGAGGCAGGAACTTGGGCTGCCTTGTCAGCTTTGGGGTGGCGATCCCTTCTTCGAGCATTATAGAGAAAAATGCACGAAGAATAGAGGGTGCCCCGTCGTCCTCTTAGATTGTGACTATGTGAGATGCCACAGCTGCCCCAAATGCCTTGTTCAAATCTTCGAGCTTTATCTGGCCCTTGTTGATAAGGGCCTCGATAGTGTCGTTGAGCTTGTAGCAATCGTGAGTGGGGTGGGCTACTCTCCTATGATAGGTGCAATACTTCTCATTCGACTCTTGCCCTCGACGACTCTATAGTGGTGACCTCTAGTAGCTGGATCATGTCATGTTCAAAGGGGTAAACCTTATTTTGGTGTTGGGTCCAATAGTCGTTCTGCTTACTATTTTCTAAGAGGCGGGACCGCATTGTAGGACGCTTCTTTCCCCTGGCTTGAGGCGTCTGTGCTTTAAAGAGGTCGAGAGTTTGGGGAGGCGCGCCTTTAGTGTCAGTCATGGTGATGGCCCCACTGATCACTGCCTTTTGATTGCCCCGACTGCTGGAGCGAGAGTTTGAGCAGGAGGAGTGCTGACGAGGGTTGCCGTGGTGCTTGAACAATCCATCGATATGAACTGCCTTAAAGATGAGCTCTGACATGGAGGGTGGATTGGATGCCTCAACATGTAGGACGATCTCGGGAAGCATGTTTCGTATGCAGGTCTGGACTGCTTCCTTCTCGGTCATGGGGCTGGCGTGAAAGGTCACCAACTCTCGCCATCGGGTGCTAAACTTGTCAACCAGCTCACCAAGGTCTTGCATCAAGGTGAGGAGCTTGATGGTTTCCATGTTCCTTTGGACTTCGTAGAAGCGTTGGTAGAACAACTGCTCCATTTCTTGCCAAGTGTGAGCATACCACTGGAAGGCTGGTCTTTCGAGGGTCTCAACGAACTGGTGGAGGAGGAGACGTCCGTCAGTTTCTGTCTCTCGGAAGGCCGCTTTGAAATGGCCGTATGTTGGTGAGGAGACGTGGTACCATTGAACAAGGAAAGTTTTCCCTTTTGGTAGTTCGGGGGAAACGACAATGTACGAATGATACGACTTTTGGTAGAGTGGTGCCTCCTACATGCCTGGGACCTTATTGTTGAGGCTATGGGCCACCATAGCATCTATGTCGGTTTGGAAGATGTCGCGAGAAGAGGCACTATCTTAGGAGATTGGAGGGGGAGTCTGCCTAGGAGCTGTGCCCTCATCGATCGAGGAATCAGACGAAGAAGGGGATCTGGAGGCCTCTAGGCGCTCCATCTTTCCAAGGATGGCTTGCATCATTTTCTCGAACTTGTTCATCCGTTCCTCCTATGCGTCGTTCGAGTCATTGATCACCATGATACTGATCGTTTCTTCTAGGAGGCCAGAGTCAGGTGATGCAACGGACTGCCGAGGCTAGCAAGTTGTGCGTGGCAAGTCAGTCTGGAAGGGTTTAGCTTGCCCCCGATTGGACTAGGGCTTTGTATGCCAATCTTGTGAGGACCGGTTCATGACGGTCTTGGGACCATGACTTCTGGGTGGTGATCACTGAATAATATTCCTATACTTGCTCAGATTCCGATGTTTAAAGAGGGAAGAAGGGATTGCAAGGCAGGAGGTTGTCAGGGGTGGTGACCTTGACTACCTTGGACGTTCCCCTGGTCAAGATCTGCAGGCCTCTTTTCTGTTTGATCTTGAGGCGGCTGTGGACCTCATTCCAAAACCAAGCCTGAGATTTGGACTGCCCTGTTGTCTTTGAACAGGTGAGGGCCATGTCTATGAGCTGGAGCAGGGAGTGCGGCTCAAGGATGGAGGGGAGCTTGGGTTCTTATCTTGGAGGCTGGAGGCCTCTGTCTGACATCAAGTCATTGCCCCGAGTTCCTTTGTGAGGCCCAGGTGTTCGGTTGACCCGAGGTTGTCTCAAGATGGTACTCTTAGGGAAGACCTTTGAGTACCAAGGCTCGAGGTACTTGCCTGGTGTCGGGGAAGCACAAAAGAAGAAGCTGGTTAGTGACTCCGCCTGAGTTTGGATCCGAGAGGGACCTGCAAAAATGGTGCGTGTGCATCTTTAGGGTTAGCCGTCCGGGTGACTTGCGGGTCAGCCCAGGCTCGGTCATTGGGTTCAATCTGAGGAGGCTGAGACCCACGATCTTGTGTTTGAAAGGGACGAGGTGGGAGCTTGTCTCTCAAAGGTGAAGCTGTGTGTACTGGGAGGGAAGATGGATCGGTCGACCTTCCTGTGCTATAGGTGGCATAGAGTTAGCGCTGCCCTGAGCTGTGGAAAGTGAATGCATGGTGCATGTAGGGTTTGGCCGGAGAAGGCCTGGCCCTGGATGCGAGCTCAAGGCAACACGAGGGTTGCCCCGAGGTGTGACTCGAGTAGATAGACTACAAGCCTTTGAATGTGTGCGAGGCGTGAAGACCTCAGGACCTCCGCCTCTGTGTATCAACCCTCCAAGTGTGGAAGCTCGGAGTAGTGAAGGAGCACAGGGGTTTGCCTTGCGGCAAACCTCAAGAGCGACGACAGTTTGCTTGCCTTTCGCAGGGATGGACGGGGCAGCCCTTCGGCATACCGCGACAGTATGACTGGCAGGGGGTTTGCCAGTAGCAGGGTGTGTGGCAGCAAGAGTGCTACCCATGCAAGGGGCCTTGATGGGGAGTCTACCAAGGCGAGAAAGCGAGGAGGCAGGGTCTTTTAAGTCCCCTCTCACACCGATCCAGGTGAGAACCAAGGAGCCGGATCGTGAGTCTTGACTCAGAAGGAAGAGTAGGGAGGGAGGCTTGAGTGACTCGCTTCCCTAGGACAGCCACGAGTGCAGGAATAAGGATGTCCCCAACCCGGATGAACGGGTTGAACAACCCAGGTTTCATAGAAATAGGTGCAGAAAGTAGAAAAGGAAATTGGCCAAACAAGTGCGAACCGACTAAGGGGTAGTAAATTCCCAATGGAGTCGCATGTATACTAACTAATGAGAGAGAAATTTTAGGTGGGTTCAGGACTTACTCGGGCTGGCTCACATGGGCGCCCTCTTAGATCAAGAAGAAAGCCCCCCAATTGCTTGAGCTGGTTCAGAATCGCCCCCCTTGACCTGTAATCCTCTTGTTTTTTCTGTACAACACTTATATGGTTAATTTGTAAGACAAGTGGGTTGAAGGGACCTACCGTTGTCTTAGGGCAATGCACATTCACATGAGAAGGCGATGAAGTGTAAGATTCGGTAAAAGATAAAAACGAGAAGAGAGCTTGACGTGGGGGTGAGACTAGCATGACAACCAGAAATTACCGACTCGAAGTGATAACAGGATGGGCATGGTTCTCAGGACCAGCCCGGTGGCAATACTACTCGAAACTGAGGTCGGCGTGTCGGTGATAGGCTAGGTCTACCCTCAGCCATGTGAGAGGAGAAAGAGGTGAAGAGGAAAGAACGAGATGACAAATAGAAGGGGAAGTCCGGACGTTAATAGGCATCGTGGTGGGCAATGTAAGGAGACAACGCATCCCTTGTGGACGGCACCAGCTCCTAACAAGGCACATGACGATAGCTTCTCCTAGGTCGCACAACGATGGGCATGGGACGCAGGGAGAATGGTGATGGGTGTCGATTGCACGGAGGAAGCTCGTAGACAGCGATGGGTGTCACCAGAGCCTCCAGCGGCCAACGATAAGTATCACCGTCTCTGTTAGACGTGCAATAGAGGAAGACCCCTGCAAGCGGCAACCAGCTTCCCCGTCTGGGTTCTTTGTCGAGACGTCATAGCTACGTCTGTAGCGATGATAGGCAGCGCCATCTACAGACTTCACTAGAAGAAAGAGACAGACGAATAGAAGGGGAGGGGGACTCGTGCGTTGCGCTGCCATCGCCATGCACAACCTGTGGGACCAAGGGAGAGGCATACATGGCACTGCCACTACCGTACACGACGATTGCAAGGAACTCAGATGAAGAAGGGGGAGAAGAGAGAGAGAAGAAGAAAAGAAAAATAAGAGAGAAAGTTTACCTCAACCCTAGGGGTACTGGTCAAAAAGTTTCTCTCACATCACTCTCTCTCTCTCAAACATGACATCATGATGGTAAGAAAGAGAAATTTGTATCAAGTGAAAACTCTCTCTTTTGGGTGTATGCCTCTGCCTCTTCATTTTTTTCTACGTACAATGATGGTACGTATATATAGAAGTATGCCCCAAACATGGGTGGCTGATCAAAAGTAACCCTAATTGCTGGAATTAAGATTAAATTGAATTAAAATAAATTAGGAAATAGGGTGTGAAATGACAGATTTTCCACATCCTAAGAAGTCGTGGACTTCTAAAAGAGTCCTTGTGTTGCCTTAGGACTTACGTGATCTTGCATGGCTGATTCAAGGTCGTTCTGATACCTGGTTGATCGTAAGATGATCATTTTATTTTAGGGCTCAGCATATTGTTTTATTTTAGGGCTCGACATGACGATCGATTTGATACCAACTTCGAGCCATGGATCGTGTTTTTGGTACACGATCATGTGATTTGAAATTTAAGTAGATCTTAAAACTTTGGATCGATGGTGTGCTCGTTCCTTGATGTTTTTTTGTGTTTTCTTCGCTGAATCACACTGATCATGCCCCTACGGTCACGACGCACCAAATGGAGCTCGATTTTGTAGCCGAAAGAAGATATTACGAGTTTGGAATTTTTACCGAATTTTGCAGTCTGTTCGCCGGCTTCATGTGCAGAATCCAACTATTAATCATGTACGGGGTTCGGGTTAGAGATGACCCGAGACTTTAATCCCGCAATGGAGTTGGTCTCGCATTGATCGGGCTCACGAGCGGCGTGATTTGGCCACTCGAGCGAGGCACGATGCTACTTAATTTCATGCACTTTTCTTCATAGATCAACAACTTATCTCTAGTTTTTCTCCGCGCTCAGGTATCGTCACGGGGCGGGCCACATATCGAATCGCTCGTCTTGACTAGATGAACATGCTCACCAAATTTGAATACGATCAGATTTAGGATGAGTGAGATGTGAGTGTCTAAAGTCACTCGTCATGACTGTCCCTTCCATGGTGGTGTTGCAGGGTGGCCGCACAGGAATAGCGCGCGGCTTCTCCTGTTTCACTCTTTCGCCTATAACTTCTTCCTGGAAAGTCTGTTTAAGCTGAAACTTGACCCTTGGGGGATTTCAATTGTGCTGGATCCAATGGCGGTGGTCCCTATAGTAATTTGAGATGCTGAAAATATATCACTAGTTATAGGGGTCCCTTTTAGGGTGCGAGGGGCCGATTCTACCGAAACTGTTTCTAAGTATGTATTGCCTTAGACATGTCAGAATGCCATGAAACTTGGTAAGAGACTCTTGAGAGACCTCATGAAGATCTTGACCAGTTATGGGGCTGTTCTGCGACTGTTCAAATTTTCACTTCTTGCTAGGCCTTTATTGAGCAGGGGCCCCATATTGATGAAAAATACCCTCCAACACTCACCATGGTTGAATTCGTCAGATACGCTAAGGTTGTTGGCCTCTTAAATTAATGAACGAAAGTACTCCAGTTGTCCAATAACGTGGTTTAATGTCACGACCCGGCCCTCAATCCCCATTGCGTACACGACAGTGGATGGCCTGGTGCGGGTCCGTGATCTCGATGTAGCATATGCCACTCAGGTTGGAGTGACTCAATGCTTTGATGATGCGGTAAATGGAGCAAACCATGGAAAAGGACTAAAACAATAATTCAACATGCAGAAGAACATAGATACTCCCATACACCAAAAATCCACAATATAAAATTCTTCCAAATTATTATACTGCTGTTCGGGGCTTCTAGGGCCAAAATTACACATATCCATAATGAACAGAAACCCAAGGACAAATAACATAGATACAAACAAGATCGAACCACCTTCTTCGAGAAATCTAGCTTCTCTAAGCCATGATCCTATCGATATCAATCTACAAGGAGAGGAGAAATGCTGGAATGAGCTATATAGCCCAGTAAGTAGGTCTAATTGCTATGCCTCAATAATAAGCCTACTCATGAATCAAAATAAATTTATTTAACTCTATGAAATTCAATGCAGTAGTAATAAGAATCAGTTATCAGATCAGTGCATCAATTATAAGCATTCCATTCATAGAGCAAGTATCATTCAATCGAATTCAATCATCGGCGTTCACAATCACTATTCAATCATTACCCACTAACTCCCTAGCTCACCTACTCCCATAGTAGAGGCCCTATCCATCGGGTTAAACCAATCTCATTGCTTAAAACATCTACTATCTCCTATGAGGGAGAGCAATGACAAGTGGGGAAATCCACTTCGTAATGCCCTCATACTCACACACATGGCCCTCAGCATGCATTGAGGGTTCGATAGGCACTTACCTTGCAAGGCATCAGTCATTAGTCTTATCTCAATAAATCTAGGGAGGTGCGACCCTCCCATTTCACTTTTTCCCTAATTGCAGCCTATCATTCAACAAGTTTGGGGATATAGCCGGCATCATTGTCCTCAGTATAGCAATCCTCACTACCGATGGGCGCCCCATCACGTAGTGAGTAGTATCAAAGAAACAATGACCAATATCACAATATTGTCATAGAACAGTGCCTACTTCCAATGGGTGCCCCATTGTGTAGTAGTCATTATTATGGCCTCTTATCGTACTCAAGCATTAAATTTCATTCATGGTAAATAAGTGAATTATAACAGATAAATCAAATTTCATCATGCAAGAACAGAGTCTTACTCAGAATCATCCAGCATTCACAAAACATTATAACATTTATCATGCATCATCCATTGCATGAGCTATCACATAGCATTTATGATTACACGTCACCAATAGAAATTCGACACTTATCATGTAACATTCATCATAGAAAAATCACATTAGCTTTGCACTTACCCATATATTACATAGTTGCGTAGCACCATCCACATAACACTATGGCATTCGTATGAAAAACATCACATAATACTCAAATATATCACTTATCAAAGACGTTACATAGCTACTTGAATAACTTAATGAGTAATTCTGAGAAAGGAGGTAGAAGACGAGCATAACACTAATTTTGTGAGGTGCAACAGTGACATACCCCTCTTCTTGATGGCGTAATTTCCCAATCTCAGGAGATTTTCAAAATACTTTAAACATGCAACATGTAGTTCATGCCCAGGGCTTTAAAATGGCGGTGATTTGAAGGAAATTGAACGACTTCTGATAGGTACAAAAATCAGCTCAAAACGATTGAAAGTTGCTGGAAATCTCCTGCAATGGTGGGTAGTGACGTACCTATGCATATCGAGGCATAACTCTAAATTTAAGGGAAATCTCAAAATTATCAAAACATGCAACTTCAAGATTATTCAATGATCTTTCAAATGGTGGCAGTTTGAAAATGTTTGGATGCCATTTGATAAGCCAAAAGTGCGGTACAAAAAGAGTCACAATTGTTGGAATTAACCGTGACTGTGGGCAGTGACATGCCTCAACATTTTGGGGCATATATATTGATCCATACAAAATTTTAACATAGTAAAAGAATCCAACTTAAAATAGAGATGAATATCTTTAATTCAATACTGCTTTGGACCCATTTGGGTGCCGTTTGGTCATCGAAAAGCCCAAGGCAATGACCCTTATAGTTGCTGGAAAATCTTTATCCCACGTTTTAACATGCTATCCAAATGATACACACCATTTCACAAGCCAAAAATAAAACCCATCACAAGTCTTATTCATGTCAAGCAATTTAAGCAAGCTTTACAAGGAAACTACTCTATAAATTTATCAAGTTCATTAGTTAATGGTCAATCACTTATTCATGCCCTTTTTATTTATTTATTCTCATACACCTCATTCTATGATCTTGCTCTTCATAGTAACTTAAATTTAGGTCCTATGAAGTGAAATGATGCACAACACTAAACCCACTTACCTGGTGTTCACAGTGTCTTCAAATCTCCCACTCGTGGGCCACCTTGAGCTGTAGGAAATGGTTTCTCTAAGGCTGCAGTTAATTCCCACTGGTTCTAGAGAGAGAAAGTGCAAGGGAAAAGTGAGAGGACCGTGGTTAAAAGTGGAGAGGAGAGGGCTTAAGTACCCACAGTAGGTGAATGTCACTGTAGCTAACGTGTATGGCTCTGACAGGTGTAGCACTCACATGCACGACACTGACAAGTGCGGTGCTGGTAGTGGTAACATCTTCCTCCTTCTCTGCTTTCATGCGCGGTGATACTCCAATTCGCACACGGTGATGCCCCCAAACGGCGCTACACTTACATCGATGCCTTTTGCACGCAACGTTGCTCTTCCTTCTCTCTCTTCGCACCAGGAGTTAGGCCTTTTCTATAGACAACGATGCTCATCCCTATCTTCATGTGTGGTGCTAACTTTTCATACGCGGTGCTGATTCTCTCTCTCTTCTTCACTTCACTGACGATGCTTGGTCACAGATGGCACTGGGTCACAGGCGGCGCTGGGTCACAGACGACGCGCGATGATGCTCTAAAGGGCGCTAGGCCTCTGTTTCACCCTCCATCGTCGTGTGCATCTCTAGACTGGGAGAAAATTGTGGTCCATACCTCTAAACTCAACACCTCACTTGAACTCTCATTGAAAAACTACTAATGAAATCCACTTAAAGTTAACTCCTCTATGATGTGCTTTTTTTATAGGTAATGACTCTAGTTTTGGGAGTAGCGTGGTAGGAGAAAAAGGTAATAAAAAGAAAAAAGAAGAGAATAATAATGAGTTGACGAGAACTTGGTTTAGAAGTGAAAAGAAGATGAAGATAAAGTAAAAGCACCAGGCTCGAAGCCTTGATACTCAAAGATTTGGAAAGTGGAGTTACAAGACTAATCGTATAACTATGTCAATAACTCAAAGAGCCCTCTAAAAGCGATCAAGGGAGAGAAGAAACTGAGGGAGAGAGAGAAAGAGAGAGATGAAAGCCCCTCACAGCCCGAATACTGTGACTCAGTGGTTAGAGTAGTGAAAGGGTTAGAACTTTAAAGAAAGCTGACTCAAGATGACCCCAACCCTAGTGATCGAGTGTAAGAGAATCAGTGTCTTATAACCCGACTACATTGTATGAGTTGATGGTTATTGTGCAATATGAGATTTAGAACCCTAGAGAACTATCTTAGGAGCACCTCGAATTGAGATTGAGAGTAAAAGAAGCAATGAAAAGAGAAGAAAATAAAGGAATAATCAAATAAAGGCAAAATAAAAGGAACAAATGAAAGATGGATTTATGGGTTAAAGAGAGTGAAGAAAGTGTGTAAAATGAGTGAAGGATGGATGAAGAGGTTAAAGAAGGATGAACCCACCTATGGTGCGACTCTAGACTCTAAGGGGAAATGAGAGGGTGGAGAAGGTAAGAGAGTAAGAGGGGTGGTTAAGAGAGTACGAGGGAGAGAAGGGAAGACAAGAGAGGGGGAGATATAGAGGGCTGAATAAGAGAGTAGAGGGAGAGGGGTAGACGAGATTATGAGAGAGAGGGCTGGATGGGAGAGTATGAGATAGAGGGGTGGATGAGAGAAAATACATAGAGAGGCAGATGAGAGAGTAGAGAGAGGGGGCAAATGAGTGAGTAGAGAGTTAGGGAGGTGGATGAGAGAGCTGAGAGAGAGGGTCAGAAGAGAGAAGAGAAAGAGAGAGGGGTGGATGAGAGAGTAGAGAAAGGGGCTGATGAGAGAGTAGGGGAGTGAGTGGGATGGATGAGATGGTAGGAGAGAGAGGGAGCGTAGATGAGAGAGTAGGGACAATAAGGTAGAGAAGGGAGAACTGGGCCTGCCCTAAGTGTGGGTGGTAAGGTGCCTCGATCTCACCCTCTGGGTCGAGATGATCTGGTGGCATGGCTCTGGGTTCGCATCGAGCTCGAGAACTGAGATGGCTCTCTAGGGAACCGTGTAAAGAAGACACGGGTAGGAATACTAACCGGTGAGAAAGGAATTTGATCGTGAGGTGGGACTTACCTCACGTGGGTTTGTGACACGCTCGAGCTGCTCACATGGGCGCCTTCTTAGATCACGAGGAATGCCCCTGGCCTGAGGCCGATTTAGAATCACCTCCCTTGACCTGTTTCTTCCTTCTTGTATCCACACACACATATTAAATGTACAGACAAGTGGGTCAGAAGATCCCACCTTGTCTTTGGGTGAATGCACACAAGTGTGTACATTCAAAAGGAAAATGGGGGAATGGTGCCATGGAGTTCGTGTCAATTGGACATCCTTTCGGCGTCATCTTAATAGGGGACTCAGACAACATTCCTTAGTAAGGAATGAGGGAAATGGGATGAGATGGAGAGAATGAGAGAGGGAAGAAAAGAGATAAGAGACAAAACGAAAAGAGAATAGAGAGATAAAAGAGAAACAAAGACTAGTTTGGCTTTCGCTTAGTTCTTCAAAAAGAAAGAGGAAAAGTAGAGAGAAAAAAGAGAAACAAAGGCTAGTTTGGTTTTCACATAGTCCTTCAGAGAAGAGAAAAAAAGAGAAAGAATGAGAGGGAGAAAAGAGAGACGAAGGCTAGTTTGGTTTTCACCTAGTCCTTCAGAGAAGAGAAGAAAAGAGAAAGAATGAGAGAGAAAAGAGAGACGAAGGCTAGTTTAGTTTTCACTCAGTCCTTCAGTGAGAGAGAGAGAGAGAAGAAAGTAGAGAGAGAAAAGAGAAATGAAGGCTAGTTTGGTTTTCACCTAGCTCTTCAGAGAGAGAGAAGAAAGTAGAGAGAGAAAATATGATGAATGTTGGCTTAGCTTTAACTATTCCTTCCAAAAGAGAGATGAGAAGAGAATGAAGGCTAGTCTGATATTCACCTAGTCCTTTAGAGAGGGAGAAGAGAGAGGGTGATATAAGAGTGAGAGTGGAAGAGAGAGTGGAAGGAAAAGAGAGAAGGAAGAGAGAAGAAGAGAAGAGAGAGAAGAGAAAGAGGAAGAATGAGAAACTAAGAGAGAGAAGAGAGGAGAAGAAGAGTTAGGGATGACAAGTTGAGTGAGAAAAGAGAGAAGAAGAAGAGTTGGGATGACAGGTTGAGAAAGAAAAGAGAGAAGAAGAAAAGTTGGGGACGGTAGGTAGACCCTGCCGTCCGAAGGGAGTTAAAGAGTTTGGGATGGCAGCAGACCCTGCAGTTCTAGAGAGGTTAAAGGAGAGAGAAAAAGAGAGTTTGGGATGGCAACAGGCTGTCTCGAAGTGAGAGAAGAAGAGAGAGAAGAAGAAGTTTGAAAAAGTAGGTAAGACTGTCGTCCCAAAGATGAGAGAGAAGAGAGAGAAAGTTTGGGACGGTGGTTAAGACTGTTGTCCTAGAGGTGAGAGAGAAAAAGAAAGAAAAGAAGAGAGAAAGACATGGGCGACAGCGGAGCCCGCCACTCAAGAAAGGGGCTCCGCTTGCCATCATGGTCAAGGGAGAGAAGGCAAGAGAGAGAAAGAGAGAAAAGAAAGAAGAAGGCAAGGAAAGGAAATAAGAGAGAGAAAGGAAAGAAGAAGAGAGAAAGGAAAGAGAGAGAAGAGAAAAATGAAAGAAGAGAGAGAAAAGGAAAGAAGAAGAGCGTGAAAAGGAAAGTAGAAGAAAGAGAAAAGGAAAGAAGAAGAGACGTGGATGGTGGGTGAGCCTACGTCTCAAAGAGGAGTGAGAAAGAAGGTCGGGGACAGCGGGTGAGCCTGCCATCTCAAAGAGGAGAGAGAAAGTAGAGAGATGACAGAGACGACAGCTGAGACCGCCACTTGGGAAATGGCTCAGGCTGTCATCTTAGTCAGTGAGAGAGAATCAGAGAGAGAGAAGAGAGACGATAGAGCACTTAGGAAAAGGCTCGGGCTGCCGTCTCAGTCAATGAGAGAAGACCAGAGGGAGAAAGGAAGACACACCGGGGCGGCTGTTGTACCCACCATTCAGGAAAGGGCTTATGCTGCCATCCCGGTTATGAGAGAGAAAGGAGAAGGAAAGAGAGAAGAAAGAGAAAGAGAGAAGAGCGAAATAAGAGAGAGAAAAAGAGAAGAGAGAGAAAGAGAGAAGAGAGAAAGAAGAGAGAGAAAGAGAGAAGAGAGAAAAAGAAGAGGAGAGGGAAAGAGAAGAGAGAAAAGAAGAAAGAGAAGAGGAGAGAGAAAAGAAGAGAGAGAAAGAAGAGAGAGAAAAGAAGAAGAGGAGAGAGAAAGTTACCTCAATGGGTCTAAAGGATACCAGTCAAAGTTTTCTCTGTCCTCTCTTTCTCTCTCCAAGAAGGGGAAAGCGTGACCCAAAGATTGAATAGAAGCCAAAATTTCTTTATTAATCAAAAGGGTCCTTTTCATGTTTACATCACGTGTATATATAAGTCATTCAAACATGGGTGGATGCTCAATAGTTGACCTAATTGACTAAAAATGACATTAAAATTAATTAACTAAAATTAATAAAATAGGGGAAAATGATGATTTTGCCCCTTGCCCATAATTCTTGAAATTCTTAGTCCCTGTCATGGCCATGCAATTCTTGTGATCTTACGTAGCCTGTTCGGGGTCCTTTCGATCTTTGTCCGGCCAAAAGACTATTTCTTTCTTGATTAGCTCGGGGAGACGGTCTTTTTAGTATGCATCTCGAGCCGTGGATCAGGGTGTTAGGCCGCGATAATGACATGGGAAAAACGTGAGAAATGTGCGATCTTTGATTGAAGATTAATCCCATTTCATAATGTTTTTCCTTGATTTCTTCACTGCATATTGACAAGCATGTCATCATGAATATTTGGAGATGAATGTGGCTCGATTTGGTGCTCGAATAATCGTTTTCCAAATTAGGTATTTTGGCCAAAATTTGCTTTTCGATTTTTGAAAAGTGCAACAGCTTTATCCCTATTATGCGGTGCATCGAACCATCCATCACATGCGAGGTTCGGGTCAGGTGAAGCCCTTGACGCTGTGGTCGCAATGGGTTTACTTTTAGGTCAATTCGTTGTGCTAGCGTCGTGATGCGGTTGCTCGATCAAGGAGCGTGCTTGCTGAAAATTCTGCAACTTCACTTCGAATCGTGATCTTCTCTCTAGGTTTTCTTAGCTCGGGCTACGCCGTGGGGCATGCCATATATCAAATTGATCGGGTCTACGAGACGAACATGCTCCCAAAATTTGGGCTCATTCTGACCTAGAATGAGGAAGATACGAGCATCCAAAGTTTAGCCCAAAGTTAAAAAACGCAGTTTCCATTAATGGAAACTGGTTCACTGAGGGTGCATCGAAATAGTGTGTTACCTACCTGTTTTGGGTAATTTGGCCATAATTTCATCTAAAAATGTCCGATCGAGCCGAAACTTGGTCACTGAGGGTTTTCAAATGTTTCGTATCCAATAAAGGTGATTCCATGATCGGTTGACACTCTGTTAATAGGGCTATAGTTATAAGGTCCGTTTCAACGTGCAAGAGGCCGAATTTCAAAAATTATTTTTGCATCTGCGCTGCCTTAAACTCGTCGAATCGTGACGACACTTGGTAGGTATTCTTAGGTGACCGTTAGCCATGTTTTTTAGCATTATTGGACTACTATGAGACTATAAAAAATTTCACTCTAGATCAGGGTTTATTCACCTATGGCTTCCTTAGTCCACAGGCATTTTGGTACCTGTGGACTTAAGTCACTTATTACTCTCTTCTTATTTGAATCGAGGATACATGTGTTGAACAATACCCTCAAATAGCTTGCCCCACTGAATGTTGTGGTTCGAGAGAAGCAAGAAGGACAACATTCAGAATCAAAACTGGTCCTTCGGCCTTAGTTTTCTTCCTGGCCACTGAATCAACATGGCCGCCGAAGGGGTACTCATGTGAAGATACTCCCCGGAGGGGTGACTAAGGTGCTCTGACATCTGGGGGCCTTGCTTAAGGGCTTGTAGACCTAGACGTGGAAAATTTTGGGGGGAGAAGAGACTTTGTGCTACTAGTGGGGGACCCCTCTGGGAAAGCCCATCATCCACATCTGGAGCTTGGTTGCTGGTGGGAGACCCCTTTGGGAAGGCCGATCATCCGCGTCAAGAGCTTTGGTTTTTGGTTCCAACAGCTAGGGGCCTCGCTTAAGGGCTTGTAGACCAAGTTTGTCAGAATCCAGTTTTGTTTGGCAGTCGGGGGCCTTGCTTAAGGGCTTTTTTCCCAATCAGTCATATTTTTTTTCTGCCTTCTGGTGGGGGACTCCTCTAGGAAGGCCCATCATCCATGTCAGGAGCTTGCTTGGCTGCTAGTGGGGGACCCCTCTGGGAAGGCCCATCATTCCCTTCAAGACCTTTGCTTTGGATAGATAGCTAAGGAGCCCTTGGTGGGCGTTGTTTATTGTTACACTAGGTTTGCTTTGACAAGCAGGGTACCTCTTTGGCGACGTTGCCTCTTTGGGGTGTGGATCACTGCGCCTAGTCAAAAGTGTCTGGTGGCCGGCCTGAAATGTCTAGACTGAAACAGTAACCGGGAACCTTGAGGAGGCTTCACCTTGGTTGATCGTGCCAGTTTTTGACCTGGTTTGATAGTTTCTTGCCTTTGGGAGCGTCTTTGGTGCCAGCGTAGCTTTCTTGTTTTTGTTTGACTTCTTGGGAATAGGGTCCTTTAGCATGGAACCCTGACTTGGCATCTTGGTGATTCTTCTGACTTTTGGATCCTTTCATGAACGGGCTTAGAATGTTGGAGTTTTCTTGAAGCTCTTCTTTTTGGGTCACGATAGCAAGGTATTCTGGTATCGAGGATTTTTCATGGAGGGTGCGCTGAAGCCGCCTATGGAAGCGAGAGCTGCATCAACTTGTTTATTGGTCCGAGTGCCCTTTCGGGTTTTCACTTGGACAGGGGCAAGCGGTGCCGTAAAGGCGGTTTGCATCAACCTTCTTTTTATTAAGCTCTTTTACCCATGACGTCACGGTCATATCTACCCTTTTTCTATTTTTGCTCACGATGCCCTTTCGAGTTTTCATCCTGCTCAGTTTTTATTACTCAACGCTTTTACTCATGGTTTTGTGACCATGCCCGTTCGTCATTTTTACTTATGTTTCCCTTTCGGGTTTTCACCATGCCCATTTTTTTGTGGGGGTATGTTTAAGGTCATGCCACCAGGACCTGGCCTATGGTTTAGGGTCATATAGCACAGACCATTGTGCGAAGCAGTTTAATGTCATGCGGCCAGAACGTGTTCTACGGTGTACGGTAGTATAACTTGGACCGTGGCTCTAGGGTTTAGGGTCTTACAGCATGGACCGCTATGTGAAGTAGATTAACGTCATGTGACCAGGACATGTGTTACAGTTTAAGGTTGTGTAACTGGACCTTTGTGCGAAGCAGTTAACATCATGCGGTCAGGATGTGTGCTACAGTTTAAGGTCGTGTAACTGGACCTTCGTGCGAAGCACTTTAACGCCATGCGGTTAGGACGTGTGCTATAGTTTAAGGTCGTGTGATTGGACCTTTGTGCGAAGCAGTTTAACATCATGCAGTCAGGATGTGTGCTACAGTTTAAGGTTGTGTAACTGGACCTTCGCTATGCAGTTCAGGGTCTTACAACATGGATCGTTGAGCGAAGCAGTTTAACGTCATGCGGCCAGGACGTGTGCTATAGTTTAGGATTGTGTAACTGGACCACTGTGCAAAGCAGTTTACCGTCATGTGGCCAGAATATGTGCTACAGTTTAAGATCGTGTAATTGGACCTTTGTGTGAAGAATTTTAATGTCACACAGCCAAGACGTGTGCTACAGTTTAAGGTCGTGTAACTGGATCTAACTATGCATTTTAGGGTCTTACATTATGGACCGTTGTGCGAAGCAGTTTAACGTCAGGCGGTTAGGACGTGTGCTACAGTTTAGGGTCGTGTAACTGGACCGTTGTGCAAAGCAGTTTAACGTCATCCGGCCAGGACGTGTGCTATAGTTTAAGGTTGTGTAACTGGACCTTTGTGTGAAGCATTTTATTGTCATGCGGTCAGGACGTGTACTATGGTTTAAGGTCGTGTAACTGGACCTTGGGTTCAGGTGATGAAGGTGGCCCAATGAGAGGTGGTGAGTGTAGGTGGACTCACTGGGGAATGTGAAATGATTAAGACTTCATGATGAATGAGTCTGCGGATGATGGTCTGACTCACTGGGGATGAAATGACCGAGATCATTTATGGGCAGTGAGTTCAGATGATGAGGTGACCCAATGAGGGATGGTGGCTACAAGCAGAGTCACTAGGGATTAAGGAGCAAGCGTGACTCCTTGGTGATTAAAATAGTCCACACATGTGATGGGAGGCATGAGTGTGACTCCATGGGGGTGAAAATGTGATGACGGACAGCAGACCTAGACGCATAAGTGAGACTTCACCAAGGAAGACGGTGGGTTCACTAAGGCTTTACTGGGGATGAAGTGTTGTGAGGGGTTCGTGAAGGCAAAGAAGGCATTCCAATATGCACATGTACGAGCCGCTAGGGGTGGCATGCATGGAAGCACATGCACAAGGCATGTGCACAATGGAGGAAGGATGCTGTGTTCGGCGGCGAGTGAGTGCATGTGTGGCTGCCAGTGATTAGGGCTCACCTTAGGGAGGCACAGTTGTGCGGACGGCAGCTAGGTGGGCATGTAGAACGCACTCGGTTCCTGAATGAGTGCATGCGGTGGTTTGAGGAAAGTGAATGTGCACGACAGTTGAGCGCGTGTGGCAATAAAATGCGCACGACGATTGAACATGCACGACAGATGATGCAGAGAGTCGTGCACGACAACTTACACAGAGAGATGCACACGACAACATGTGCATGGCGAGCTAGGTTGAAAGGAGTCATTCAGGTTTGCGCTCGGGCCGAAACCCGACTCGGCCCGGTCCATTACCGTTTATTCTTCGGGACCGTAGTAATAATGTGTTTTATGGTCGTACACCAAGACCTGAGGACGTGCTTAAGGTTGTGCCTTCAAGACTGTAGAGATAGTGACTTTTAAGGTCATACACTAAGACCTGAGGACGTGTTTCAGGTTGTGCCTCCGAGACCACAGTGATAGTGTGTTTTAAGGTCGTACACCAAGACCTGATGGCATGTTTAAGGTCATGCGTCCTAGGCCGTAGAAATCACGGGTAATACCTTTTCAGGTAACGTCCATTGATGGGGTGCATTGCATCTTCCCCATCAGAATGGGCCAATATATAAGCTCCATTTGGAGAAGCCTTCTTAATTATGAAAGGGCCTTCCCACTTTGGCTCAAACTTTCCCTTACGTCACCCATGCATGACAATCGGCCTTTTTACTATCAAGGCTAGGTCATCGCGAGTGAAGGAACAGACTTGTCAAAAGCTCGTTTCATCCTTCCTCGATGGAGTTTAAGGTTTTGTTGGGCCTTAAACCTCGTCTCGTCGAGTGTATCCAACTCTTGATAACGAAGTTTAACCTGTTCCTCCTCGGTCATACCATTATGTATGGAGACACGAAGCGAAGGGAGTTGGATCTAGAGGGGTAACACTGCTTCACTCCCATAACCCAGAGAATAAGGGGTGGAGTCGGTGGCACTTCGAGTGGTGATGCGATAAGCCCATAAAGCCTCAGGAAGCTTTTCATGCCAATTTTTCTTCGTCTTTGACACTGATTTTCATTGGCTCAAAATTTCCCTTGTGTCACCCATGCATGAAAATCGGCCTTTTACTGCCAAGACTAGGTCACCGTGAGTAAAGGAACGGACTTTGACAGACTTGTCAAAAGTTCGTTTCATCTTACGCCGATGGAGTTCAAGGTTTTTTTGGCTTTAAACCTCCTCTCGTCGAGTGTATCCAACTCCTTATAACGAAGTTTAACATGTTCCTCCTCTGTATGACGTGATGTATGATGACGCGAAGCCAAGGGAGTTAGATCTCAAGGGGTAGCATCAACTTCACTCCCATAAAGCAGAGAATAAGGGGTGGAGTCGGTGGCACTTTGGGTGGTGATGCGATAAGCCCATAAAGCCTCAGAAAGCTTTTCATGCTAGTTTTTCTTCGTCTTTGACACTGATTTCCGTAGAACACTACAAAGGATCTTGTTGAAGGCCTCAGCCAGACCATTTTCTCGAGGATTGTACATGAAAGAGTACTTCCACTCAAACCAAACTGGTCAACCAAGTGATCGATATACTGGCTTTTCAATTGGGGACTATTATCTTATGTGATCCTGTCAAGCACACCAAATGCATAGATAATATGATGCTGCATGAAGTTGGCTACCGATGCCCTGGGGACATGTCTGAGGGGAATTGCTTCAACTCATTCGGAGAAGTAATTAGTAATAGCTAAGATGAAAGTGTGGCCCAACACCGAGGCAGAGTCGACGGGTCCCACAATGTCCATGCCTTGATGTGAGAAGGGTCGTGACATCACCATGGAATGCAGAGGCTCTGGTGGTTGATGAATGAGGTTCTAGTGTATTTGGCACACTTGGCATCTCTTGGCGTATGCCAATGAGTTTGCGACCATTGATGGCCAATAATACCCAAACCTACGTATCCGCTCTTACTGGTGAAGTCCGCAGATCCCGACGTGCACCTCTTCTAGTACGTGTCCTTCCCCCTTTGGGTCGACTCATATGAGAAGGATTCCATTGAAGGAATGTCAGCAGAGAACATCACTTTCAAGAAGAGTGTACTTGGTGGACATTCTTTGTATATTGTTGCGCTCGATGTGATCGTCTGGTAGCCGACCGTTTTTAATAAAGTTGATTATGGGTTCCTTCCAATCCTCAATCTGCTCAATCTCGGCACACATCGGATCAAAGATCTCCACCTCTTGCTTCTCGGACTTATAGCCTTAGACCTGCTTTGCCCCTCTTTTAGCTTCAAGGGCATCCTTGGCAGCGAGGAGGGCCCCGAATGGGTAAGGAGGGCATTCTGGGAAAAGAATCCTTTCATCGTCCCCATCTATCTCTTTAACCAGCTCGATGTACCTCCACTCTGTTACCCATATAGGCGTGGGTTTCTTCGAGGAGACTTGGATAGTGGCATCGAGCTTAACAAAGGCATCAGCCTGGGAATTCAGCCTTCTGGGGATGTGTCTTAAGGAAAGGTCAATGAGGCGTGCCATCAAGATCTTAGCAGTGTCATGATAGGGCTTGAGATTGTCTTTTCTCACATCATATATCCCTTTGAGCTGTCATATCACTAAGTCAGAATCGTCGAAAACAGCCAGCTGTTCCAAGTCTAGGACTAAGGCAATCTCAAGTCCTATTGTGAGCGTCTAATATTCAGCCTCATTGTGCAAGCCAGTCTTTATGAGAGAGAAAGACAAGGGGATGATGCCACCTATAAGGGTCGAAAACACCATGCCGACACCACCTCATTTAGATTGAAAGGTACCGTCAAAATACATCTTCCAATCATAAGGTAGCTCGGCGCAAATCACCTCCTCATCAAGGAGATCACTCGACAGGAGATTCTGTCGGTAGGGGATGTGCTGCTAGGAAATCAGCCAAAGCTTAGCCTTTGATGGCTTTCTGCGCTACATACATGACGTCGAATTCCATCAATAATAGTGACCATTTTGCCAGGCGCCCCGATAGGTAACTATGCGTCATGAGGAACTTGACAGGATCAACTTTTGAGATGAACTAGACTTCATGGCCGAGCAAGTAATGGTGGAGCTTCTGGACCACAAAGATCAAAGCCAAGCATATCTTCTCGATTGGTGGGTAGTTCTTCTCAGCTCCCTGCATTCTACAACTGAGATAATGTAAGGCATTTTCTTTCCCTTCTTCATTGTTTTGTGCCAGGGGCACACCAAGTGACTCATCAAGGGCGGTCACATACAAAATGAGGGGCTTCCTTAGCACTAGTGTGGAAAGTACCGACAGGCTTAGCATATACTCGTTGATATCATCCAAAGCTGTCTGACATGCCTCATCCATATGAAAGGCGAGTTTTTCTTTAACAGGTGTGTAAAGGGTTTACAATGACCTGAGAGATTAGAGATGAACCTTCGAATATAAGGAAGTTTTCTTTGAAGAGATCGGATTTCCCGAAGGGTCTTCGGTGGTGGAATTTCTTGGATTTCCTTAATTTTGACAGGCTCAATCTCCAATCCTCGATACCTGACAATGAACCCTAGCAATTTTCCTAAACGCATGTCGAAGGCGCATTTTAAGGGGTTCATTTTGAGCTAGTGCAGGCAGAGTCACTCAAACACTCACTTCAGGTTATCCATATGGACATCCTTTTCTTTTGATTTTACCACCAAGTCATCTACATTAAGTAGACTTGATAATTATACCTTTTTAAGTCTCAATGAAGAGTACACCATAATTACAGAAAATTCAGGATGACCTCTCTTTAATCCAAAATTTTTATTCCTCTCTTCCCATAGCTATTTCTCTCTCAAATAAATTTCATTAGAAACTAAACTCAAAATTGAAGTTTAAAACTTAGTGTGAGCCATAAAATATTCTGTTAAGAATAGAAATAAAATCTTGACTTCCAAGTCATGGAAATAATTTTTGTTGCAGAAAACAACACTTGTGCACCCTTCAATAAATTGATCATATCTTTCAAACCACAAATAATTTCTTGATAAAATGTTTGTTGTTTGAAAGTAGACTCAATTTTATGACTCACGGTAAAATTTTAGTAAGAAATAAAATCATATCATTGGTGGGAAAAATCACGAAACTCGATGGAGAGTTCCTGGATTTTGCAGGGGTCATAACTGTCACCCTTTAATCATGAGACCATAACTCTCAATTCCCTTAGGATCTCCTACTAATAATTTGTAGGTAGATCCTACTCTCAAAGACATACAAAATCACTTAGTATACAATAGAAAAATACATCATTATCATCTTCATGTAACTGCTTCAAAGTAGCAGAAAATACTCGTTATGCAAAGTGTCTTTCTCGGTGTTTTGAATATTTCAATAATTCTAAACCGGGGTGTATTACTTGACCACAAAGATTAATAGCTTTCTTACATCTCGTTTCCAAGCTTGATCTTGACTCAATAAAGGGAAAAAACATCTAATGGATTCAAATATCAACTTGTTCTGATACTAATGAAAGTACTTTATGAAAAAGCACGGTGTAGATAACAAAAAAATCCTTCTTACACCGGCAAGATCACTTAAAATGTCCAATTCTAATCAAACTACTCTTGAAATAAATAACATAAAAATAAAATCGATTCTCTTTTGCTACATCTTCAAATACAATTCTTTATTCAAGAAACAAAACTAGACTTTATTGCTTTATGGGAAGAGAAATAAATATTTAAAAAGGTAAAATTGCTGGAGATTACCTCAACCAGGCTTAGTATACCCCACGCCGAGTCTCCTCCTTTCAATGGTTCTCGGGATCTAAGATCGGTATGTTGATTTCCTTAATATAGCAAAATACACTAAATGACTTAATCTTGATCAAGCCTCTTAGCATGATTTTAGAGAGATAAGAGATGAATATGAAGACAGAGGAAGAGATCTACTAGCACGGGATTCCACTCCTTTGCCATTCATAAAGAACAAACGTGATGCATGCCACAAAAACATGGTGCAATTTGGAGGGAGATAAAATTGGGGCATGCCTTCCATTGGTAATCCAAAGCCCTTTCCAAATAGAGCTAAATTTTGGGGTAGGGAGATAGAATTCTTAAAGAGAGAGAAGAGAATACATATCTCATTTTATGAGGGGAGACCTTATTTTATAGATTTCTATGCCACTGATTTTGCCTCAATTCGTAGGGTCAAATTTTAACCGTCGATTTGAGGATACTTGTGGGGTGAGAGATTTGAGCCTCCATCTCTTTGATCCACTATCAAGATTCAAGAAGATGAGCTAGAGCCTTATCCTCCATTTCTTAAGTCTATTCCCATCAAATAAGGAAAACTTATATTTTAATATATCCAATAGTTAATTATTAGATCAACCAATATTGATTCAAAGATTTAGGAAATATCTCAAATATTCAACCTTATCACATAAGTTGGTTATACATAAAAAGATAAACCAACCAAGAGGATAAACATTATTCCCAAGAATATTACATGAATGGGTGGGGCGTGCCCCCCTTTTGGTGGCCACGTGTGGGCCCCACCTAATCCACATCTTTTTATATTTTGGACCCCATATTTTATGGAGGTCCCATATATTTTTAGAAAATATTTTATTTCATATTTACAATTTTTAAATCTTATATTTTATTTAAAACATTGAAAAATTAATTTCTCTTAATTTATAAATCCGAATGACAAAAATAAAATATCAGAAGATTCACAAAAATTCAAATGAACATTCTAAAAATCACATAACATAAAATAAATTAAAATTAATTAATTTTGATGGGAATCGGATCCGTTAGATCAAGAAAATTATCAATACATGGGAGCACTCCACCTTCAACTGCTAATCACGATCCGCCTAGCTTTCTCAAACTGACCCAACAGTTCCCATGACCGACAGTCCATTGCAGTGGCTCATAATTGGACCATCAAAGTTAGCCAATAGACTAGGAGATGAATCTCAGTTTATGGATTTATGTTCTTCCGTAAAGATAAAAATCATGGTCCTCTAGACTATGATGTAACCTTGACTTTATGGTGCATAGGGGTAATCTGTCGAACATGTACACGCTCACCCTCATTGGTGAATCTCAAAACGACTATCTATGTATATGTCATGTGATAACATAACGATAAGGTTTTAGCCCTATCTCTAAAGGCTATTCTTTGCACTCAAGGGCCACACAGTCCCTTGGCTCTCATTTGGGTATACTCCAACTTCATCAAGAGATAATCCACTAAACCCTTCTCAGTAGATCCCTATGCCCAGGTGTCTTGTGTTTTTTCAAACCTCGGCTGGCCTAGCTCGTCGAGCCTAGTCCGAGTATCGACAAATAACATTGCCTAGTATGATCCACAAAAGGACCATACTCCCACTGAGTTTATGTTCCACTATATAAAATGATCATATACGCTCTCATAACGCCTTTAAAGGCCATATAAATCCAACATCTCACACTTGGCCTTTGAAGGTCTTACATTCTCTCTTCCTCATTTTCTCTCATCCCCATCTGTCTCTCCTAATAACAATATCTCTCAATACATTAATCATGGCCGCCATCAATCCTTTCACAAAAGGACTCATAGAGGCAACACATTTTTCTCTTTGCTGCTTGGATCTCATCCCGAAAGTGATTGTAGTCCATCTGTCATATCGCATCACGAATCATGGACCTGCTGTCACAGAAAATCATCACGTATCCTCATTTCATGGGATTGTATCTTCATTACCTTAAAGGAGTTTTTCAAAGAAGCACTTCTTTATGTAGCCATACAACTAGCGCTACACATATAGGTTCCATGGGTGAACAACACTATAGTCAGTTGTTCCAGCTGGCCTGTCAAATACTAGGTGCTCCCACTAGAATATTTAGTTTTATATTCTTGGAGTTATTATGGAATCGTGGCTCCCTTTTACATGTATATTGTCGTTGTGTTGTCTTAAAAAATCCTCACCGCCCCACAACGCACAGGTTAAAAGTCAAGTCGATTAAAAAATTTCTTAATCCATACGGCCTCCTTGGTCGCCAAATAGCAAGCCATGTATTCTGCCTCTAGGATGGCCAATACCACTGCATCCTGTGTCTTTGATTTCTGTGAAGCTGTTCTCCCTCCAAGCATGAACACGTATCCAGATGTAGACGTCACATCATCTAAATCTTTAAGATAGCTTGCATCTGTATATTTGAATATCCAAGCAGCTAAAAAAAATGTGGGACCGTAGCAGCTCTCACTCAATTATTACACATACAATATATACATTCTCAACATTCTTATGTCTCTATCATGAGGTAGCATAGCAAGTCTCATGCAAAAAGTAATTCAATACCCATTAGTTTCATAATATGCAAAACCTTTATAAACCATAAAGGTTCAACCACACTAGTCATCTTGGTAGTAAATCCATACAAACCAAGTTATCTAATCAATATAACATGTGTTAAGAAAGCTTAGCAAGATAACTTTCCTACAACATTCCATATGGTTCAAGGTCTTAACTAATTGAGGATTTTAAATAATTATAAACATGAGTCAAGGCAAATGGGTATTTAAAAACCTATGCATGACAATTTTTCTCTCAATTTTATAAATACCTTGAAGGCATAATGGTTTTCTCCCTTTTTAAAAAAAATTGACTTGGTATACACAAGCAATGGTTAGATAATAGTATGATGGTATAAAATAATTTTTCATAAAGAATTAGTGGATCTAACATGACTATAGGGTTTTCTCAAAACATCCAATTTAATATTATAATATATGTTTAGTTTTCAAAAATTATTTTACCGCATTCACCTACCAAGTCATGTTTACAGCTGATACCGAGTCAGATGTTGTAGCCTCCTCAGTCCCAACTCAGATATTAACTTCCTACAAAAACAAGCCATAAAGTCCATATTACAATTTTATCTAAAATAAAACATGATTAAAGAATGGTTATCAAAATTTTGACAAAAATTTCTTTTTGGTAAATATTGAGACTTTATGAAGAGATCATCGTCACATACAACACATCATATTACTGGACATTATCGGGAGGATGATCACTAAGACCGAGTTCCATCAGAACACTTCCTCCGTGCTTACATATTTGAATGAGCCATACCCATCTCTCGTGTTTCATACTTAGGACTCAAAGGCCTTGATCAAATCACATCTCCATGTGTATCACTACCTTAAGTCGTTCGTACTCTTAGCACAAGGAGGTACCATAACACATCATATTCATAAATAGGCTCTTTCAAATTTGTTAGCACATATCACTTAATGTCCATATACCTCATACATATTCATAAAACAATTAATCAAAATATAACCAAAGCATATAAAAAGTAATTGAATCATCTTTCTCTATATGACCTTACCATGTAATGTGTGATATATTTAATACCTTAAAACCATGTAGTGTGGTACCTGAGCTTTCTTGATTCATTGCTTACAATCGTTTGACAATGTTGGAAGAGTACATAATTGATGAAGAATATATTGGTCTTCGATTTCAGATGTAATGATGTATCCATCTCTTCGACACTTGGATTCTCCATTTCTCACATCGTGAAGAAAAATCTTCTTCATCTCATCATTTCAAATATCACAAATTTTATTCTCCCACTGATCTTTAACTTTTCTTTGTATGGCCTAATTGAAGGCACAAAAAGTCTGCCCAGAGAAACGTCTGTTTTGCATACCTCACGGGCCTAAAAAAGTCATCATGCAATTTTTAGCACGGAATCGACCTCTGAATTGATTTACCTAGTAGCGACACGAATAGTCCTTCCCTTATCGAGGGAAGTCGGGTTCCTTCTCTTCTCTCTACCCACCCATGGCTCGTTTCCCGGAAGTGCCCCACTCAGCAAACTCTCAAACCTTTCACGGGGGGATAGCACAGTACTTCGGGCCCTGAGCGCGAACGAACAGCTCCTTCATCTCTGAGGGACAACTCCTTCACTTTTTTCAAGCCCTCTCCTTCCTAACCTTATAGCCTTGGGCAATTCCCTCTGCCTCTGAAGAAGCTCCTTAGTGGTTGAGAACGGAAAAGCTTAGCCTTTTTTGTTTTCCTTCTAGGCGGCCCATTTCAGACTTGAAACCGAGCCTTCTAAACCGGTTGGTTGGTAGTGGCATATGTTGTTTCGTGGAAGCCCACCTACCTCTCAGAGTAAGCATATACCTTAGACTTCTCATTTCCTTCATCCTTCGTAATGTGCCCGCCGGCACAGCCTCCCGCGCTGCGATATACCTCGGGACTCCTATGAGTGACAACATGGGGTTTTCGATTGCGTTGGTGTTCAATGAGTAAACATAGCACAACCAATGATTTCGATGTAAAGGAGGGTATATAACATTACATCCCTTCCACACTGAGCCTAAAACTTGAGAAAAGCCCTGTGTCAATGTTGATTTGGGACTCAGGCGATGACATCAAGTTTCGATGTTTGGCTAGTATTTGGAGCCCCTCGTTCGTACTCTCCTATCTCCTGGGAAAGAAAATAGTAGTACATTTCCCGCTCGTTCTGCAATGATCATAGAAATGAAAGATTTTGGCCGGTCGATATAAAGTTCTCTTTCAAGATTGGTTTGTTACCTTGTGATATAAAACTTCATGAGCCTTCTGTGTCTGGGGAGACAACAAGGACTCCAAAGATCCGGGTACGGTCTCAAGATCAACACTTCCATCCGAGTACACACTAATATGTATATCTGCATCTCTACCCGCATTAGCGGAATCTAAATCCAAAGGGTAGGAAGCTTGAGCAGCAGAGACAAACGTGGCTTTAGGCCTACTCGGTTTGTTCACCTGGAAGAATGAGCAAAGGCACTAGGCGCGGTCCGGTCCTTTTCCGAAGAGTCTCAAGGTCTGCCCATAGAAAACGCAACTTGGCATCCCTCATGTATGTTTTTTCAATGCGTCGTGCCGCCGGAATCGACCTCTGAATAGATTTGCCTAATAGTAGAATAACCCCTTCTTTTACGCAGTGGGTAGAACAGCTCAACGCAGCACCTCCTTCACGTAGTCCCTGTGTGAGACGACAGCCTTATTCCTCTCAAACCTGGGGCCTTTTCTTGGCTGAAGCAAAAGCCGAGCGGGGCTGCTTTCGCGCTCTTTCTGGCCTCCTTATCGGACTTTCATATCTGCCTCAAATGAGACTTTATCCCCGAGGTAGGTCGGTCACAAGAATCTCACTAGAAGCTCACATGCCAGAAGCACCCGTGTGGGAAAGAACGGTCAGATTGGATTCCAGCCTTGAAAGCCGGTCCAGAAGACCAAGATCTGCACCTTTCATAACTGCCGCCCATCCAACAGGATTGGCCGGAACCAGGCGCATAAAGCGTAGCAGATTCAACCAATTCGCCGACTAGGCACTCAACCAATGCAGGAATGATAGACCCCAAGAGATTGAATGGATTGATAGACTTGGCCCTTGCCTTCCGACCGTGAAACCCACTCCTGCGGCGGGTCCTCCGCTACTTTAGTAGCAGGGGTTGACAGTCCAATAGAGTCTCCTCCTGGCGGGGTCAAGAATAAAGGCTTGAATCTTTGGATTGAAAGGTAGGTCCTTGGAACAATGGGAAGGATGTTTCTTTTTAGTATTCTATCGATCGAATGGGAGTCAACTACTTATTCCATTCCCTACAGAGGCCGGAGAGAAATTCATAAGGAATGAACCTCGCGCGTTAGCTGCTTCCGCCTCCTTCTCGGCCTAGTGCGGACCAATCAAATTGAGTCTGTATCCCATGCTGCTATCCGCAACGGGGGCTCTCAAAGGAGGGCATCTGCCTTTCCTTTCTCCCGCGCTGCCGAGGGTTCGATCGACTAAGAGAACGAGATGAATGCCAAGGTCTAGGGACTAAGATATTGATGCAGAGCATTCCTTCGAAACAAATCAGATCTTGATTCTGAATCTCTCTATTCTACCAACTTTAGACCCGGCTGGGTCGTTTTCCACATAAGGCTGAGTCCGGGGAATGCTTTATCTCATCAGTGCATAGCTTGAATTCACCAGCTATCGATCTTCCGCGACTGACCGTAGGACTATCTCGCTCCTCTCCTTACAGTCGAGTGGCTTACGCTCCTCTCCTTACAGCCGAGTGGCTTACGCTCCTCTCCTTACAGTCGAGTGGCTTACGCTCCTCTCCTTACAGTTGAGTGGCTTACGCTCCTCTCCTTACAGTCGAGTGGTTTACGCTCCTCTCCTTCGAGTCGAGACTCATCGCCATCCTATTCATCAGGGGTTGATGCCGGAAGGCAAGAGGTGCAGGAGTGATAGGCGGATAATTGTCATCTCTGGAAATAGCCCCATCTATAAAGTCCCATCCTCTTAAATTCGATTTCTCGAGCGTCATGGTTGAATCGTTCACTCCTCGGTAGAGCCAGATAAAAGAGAATGAAGAAGGGGTGGGAAAGGAGGAGGCCTCTTCTTATGCTTGTCCTGCCATACCATTCATTCCTTCATAGGGGGAATCTTCCTTTGCATTCATTGATTCCTTCCCCCATCTCTGGTACCACAAGTATCCATCAATCTACTAAGTATCTCCAATTCACGGGATACAAATGAGCCTTAGAGCCTACTACCCCACCACCAGGATCGATAGAGGCTTATCCGATTCATCAATCCCTGCTGCTTCATCGGATGGATCGAGGCAGGAGTGAATGCTTGAATGCTCATTCAGTGGGGAACAGGATATGAGAGATTCCCAATCACTACCGAATCGAACTAAAGAAGATAAGGCATAGGGTTTGAGGTCGAGCGAATAGGGGATCGGCAAGTGGGGGTGAAGGAACTCTTCTTTGACTCCACAGCTTGAGTATTGACTCGGTCGCTCTACTGATACACCTGCTGCGCGTCTCGCTTCTTTATACTTACCATAGCATCTCGTGACTTTATTTACCATAGCATCTCGCTCCTGACGTCGCTCGACTTGCATACCATAGCACCTGATACATTGACCTGCGAGCCTTGACATTACAGCCAGCCATAGCATCTCGCTATCGCTCGACTTGCATACCAGATACCCCTGATACATTGACCTGCGACTCTGATACACTTATCATAGCATCTCGTGACTGACGTCGCTCGACTTGCACCTCTTGTCTCCCTAGGGATAATCTTCCTTTCGTCCCTTGGTGTACTGGATCGATCGAGTACTCGGATTCTTAAGGAATCTTCTTCGTTCTGCTGATCATCTCTGGAACCTCGCTGGAGGCCCGAAAACTGCAATCTGATATACCAAAACATCTAAGGAATGAAGTTACAAGTAAACCATCATGATCTTCACCTTCATCTAGTGGTCGCGTTATCGGCTTGGGCCGACGCGTTCTTGCGCTGTATCTCGGGTAAGCATCCCTTATGTCTTTGGCGGGTACTGGTAGTTCAGTGTCAAGTTTGCCTGCCGCTGGTTTGCCCGACGCCCTACAGAGGGTAAAACCTATGGGCTTCTGACGAAGACTTCTTCCGCCAATGCCGCCTAACTGCACAACAGCAGTTCAAGCAGTCAACATAACTTGCTTCCTTGCGATCGATCGTCTCACGGTTTGGTTTAGTCTAGGGCAGACATTGACAATGGGATTTTGAAACTTTAGGAGCTCTCTAAACTCCTAGGAAGAAGACCATTTAGTGAATTTGAAGAAGCTCGTATATTTGAAGTTTGAGACAATAAGCAGACCCAGAGGTCTGTAAACATCGAGTGGCCATTCAGCAAAGCCAACTCTTTTGACTTGTCTGGGGCTAACCTTCTCATAACTTTGCATCCGCTCCATCTCCTTAATATGGCGTTCCCACCATTCATCAGTTTCGAACTCCTCAATCTTTACGAGTCCGTAGACTCCTGCTTTTGCATAATGGTTATAGAGACGCTGAGAGTATCTTCCGCAATCAATCTGGATAAGGCCTTTCAAAGAAAGGCAAGCTTTGAGGCGAGGCCTCGCTCTAGAGAGACCTTGACTGATCTTCTCAAGCATTGTCTCGGTATGATGATGCAGAGAGAACTCTCCCTTAGGAGCCGTAGTAATATCATCGAAATTTCTTGAGAAATGAGTGTCCTCATATCCCACCATGCTTCGCGTAGGCGCCATCTCTGATGTGAGAAGGCGATCTTTGCCTTGTAGGCCCGCGACAAGGGGCACATAGAGTGCGACACTGGTGCAGGGTAAATAGCTTGTAAACTTCGCTCTGTCACGGATAGAGCGAGGACTTTCGTCGTGAGTGGTCCATGAAGCTTTAGGCATAGTATATGTCAAGAAAAGCTTCCAAGTACCTTTGGCGATGTAATATGGAGCCCGTTCGATTGTAGGAATCCGAGTCCATTCCGGAATGATGAGGACCAGAAGAATAGACCTCCAAAGTTGCTCCCTCGGGGTGGATATAAATTGTGGAGAGTCCAGGCATCCTGAAAGAAATCTGGCACAGTCAGCCAGTTAGGCTGTTGCAAATCGCAATATGATGAGAGACCCAGATATTGCCGATGTCCATCTTCCAAATTCTTACAGGCTTCTGCCGGCAAAAGGAAATGGCTCTGCTGAGAGGCTTGTGATAGAGAGTGGGAGACCGAACGGATCTCCAAAGCAAAGGGGTAGAGAGAAGTGCGTAAGCACGGAGCGAGCCAAAGAGCGAGCCAAAGAGTAAATGCGAGTTCAGTATACGTTTTCTTGCTGGGCGCGCTAGCTGCGAAGAAAACTACGTGTAAAATAGCAAACCAACGAATGCACTTCGACGCGAAGACAAGCAAGAAAATGGATGCGCTAGCGGCACGTTAGCGCCCTTGCTTCTTGCAAGAAAAAGGATGCGCTAGCGGCAACGAATTGAACTTCAAACTCTTCCTCTTTCCCATTTTACCGGCCGGAAAGATAATAAGCCGCTGCTATTAAGGAGCGAAGAAATAATAGCGCGCTACCTCCAAGCTTCTCTATGTATCCCTCCATTTTGAAGAAACCAAGATGTTGTTAAAGGTATTGTGTTTCTTCTTCTTTTTGTTGTTCCCAGATCGAACACTCTTCATATAGTGGATCGTACCTTGCCAGCTCTGTATTACCTCTCTCTGAAGTTTTGTTATAATAAATCATATGAATGCACACTATAAAACCCCTTTTAAATTAGCCCTAAAAAGGTCTCCATTCCTGGGAATCCAAAGATGTGCATTAACATGCCACATCTTTTAATTTAATGTAGAATAGAACATGAGCATCCCATGATAAAAATATGATATCTCTCAACTCATAAAGAGTTTCTCTCTAAATCCTTTTGAGTACTGAAATGGACTAAAAAATTATAAAATAGTGCTTAGTTCCATCCCTAAATCACACCATTTATTAAGTCTACCTTTTAGTGACTTTTTACATTACAATACAATTTTCTCAATAGCAAATCAGGTTGAGTATCTCTCAATAAAAAAATGTTTCTCTCAAACATCAAAGAATTTCTTCTTGAAATCTCTTGTATTGAAAACTAGACTCAAAACCAAATCATAACATCATGGTGTGAGTTCCAAATAATATCATCCTTCAGAGAAATAAATAATGTGACATACACTTCACAAAATAACTCATACTGCAGAATTCCTGAATAAACACTGTCTAGTAAAATTGTATTTTATCTCTATCCTTGTGGATTTTTCCTTTCAAACTAATTTTGTTTAAAAGTAGACACATAATGGTGGCACATATATCTCCACAAGCCTCACATCACTCTGTTAAGTAGGCTTGATACTTATAGTTTTTTAAGTCTCAATAAAGAGAACACCATAAATTGTAGAATATTAGGGATGACCTCTCTTCAATCCAAAATTTTATTCCCCTCTTTCCATAGATATTTTTCTCTCAAATAAATTTCATTATAAGCTAGACTCAAAATTGAAGTTTAAAAACTTATGTGAACTATAAAATATTCTGTTAAGAATAGAAATAAAATCTTGTCCAAGTCATGGAAATAATTTTTGTTGCAAAAAACAACACTTGCGCACCATATCTTTCAAATCACAAATAATTTCTTGATGAAAAGCTTTTTTTTTTAAAGTAAACTCAATTTTATGAGTCACAATAAAATTTCAACAAGAAATAAAATCATATCATTGGTGGGAAAAATCACGAAACTCAATAAACAGTTCTTGGATTTTACAGGGTGAAAACTGACACCCTTCAATCTTGAGTCCATAACTCTCAATTCCCTTAGGATCTCTTACTGAAAGTTTGTAGGTAAATCCTAATCGCAAAGACACACAAAATCACTTTATCATACAACAGAGAAATACATCATTATCGTCTTCATATAACTACTCCAAAATAACACATAATACTCATTCTGCAAAGTGCCTTTCTCGGTGTTTTGAATATTTCAATAATTCTTAACCAGGGTGTATTACTTGACCACAAAGATTAATAGCTTTCTTACATCTCTTTTCCAAGCTTGATCTCGACTCAATAAAGAGAAAAAACAACTAATGGCTTCAAATATCAACCTTGCTCTGATACTAATGAAAGTACTTTAGGAAAAAGCACAGTGTAGATATAAAAAAAAATCCTTTATCCCTACACTTGCAAGATCACTTACAATGTCCAATTATAATCGAACCACTCTTGAAATAAATAAAATAAAAATAAAATCGGTTCTCAATTGTTACATCTTCAAATACAATTCTTTATTCAAGAAACAAAACTAGACTTTATTGCTTTATGAGAAGAAAAATAAATATTTTAAAAATTAAAATTGCCGGATATTACCTCAACTGGGCTTAATACATCCCACGCCGAGTTTCCTCCTTCCGATGGTGCTCGAGATCTATGATCGGTATGTTGATTTCCCTACTATAGCAAAATCCACTTAATGGCTTAATCTTGATAAGCCTCTTAACTTGATTTTAGAGAGATGAGAGATGAATATGAAAAGAGAGAGAGAGAGATCTACTAGCAAGGGGTTGCACCCATAAATAACAGAGGTGATGCGTGTCACCAAAACATGGTGCAACTTGGAGAGAGATAAAATTGATGCATGTCTCCCTTTGGTAATCCAAAGCCCTTTCCAGAGAGAGCTAAATTTTGGGGTAGGAAGAGAGAATTCTTAAAGAGAGAGAAGAGAATACGTATCTCATTTTATAAGGGGAGACCTTCTTTCTATGCTACTGATTTTGCCTCAATTCGTAGGGTCAAATCTCAACCGTCGATCTAAGGAGACTTGTGGGGTGAGAGATTTGAGCCATCCATCTCTTTGATCCACCATCAAGATTCAAAAAGATGAGCTAGAGCCTTATCCTCCCTTTCCTAAGTCTATTCCCATCAAATAAGGAAAACTTATATTTTAATATATCCAATAGTTAATTATTAGATCAACCAAGATTGATTCAAAGATTTAGTAAATATCTCAAATATTCAATCTTATCACATAAGTTGGTTATACATAAAAAGATAAGCCAACCAAAAGGATAAACATTATTCCCAAGAATATTACATGAATGGGTGGGGCGTGCCCCCCTTTTGGTGGCCACGTGTGGGCCCCACCTAATCCACATCTTTTTAAATTTTAGACCCCATATTTTATGGAGGTCCCATATATTTTTTAAAAATATTTTATTTCATATTTAGAATTTTTAAATCTTATATTTTATTTAAAACATTAAAAAATTAATTTCTCTTAATTTATAAATCCAAATGACAAAAATAAAATATCAGAAGATTCACAAAAATTCAAATAAATATTCTAAAAATCACATAACATAAAATTAATTAATTTTGATGGGAATCAGATCCGTTAGATCTAGGTAATTATCATTACATGGGCGCACTTCACCTTCAACTGCGAATCGCGATCCGCCTTGTTTTCTCAAACTGACCTAGCAGTTCCCATGAACCCACAGTCCACTGCGGGGGCTCATGGTTACATCATTAAAGTCAGCCAATCGACCAGGGGATGCAATCCCAGTTTATGGATTTCAGGTTCTCCCTTAGAGACAAAAATCATGATCCTCCAGACCATGATGTAACCATGACTCTATGTTGCATAGGAGTAATCTCTCGCACATGTACACGCTTCACCCTCATTGGTGAATCTCGAAACGGCTATCTATGTACATGTTATGTGACGATATAATGATTAGGTTTTAGCTCTGTCTCTAAATGCTATTCATCACATACAAGGGCCACACAATCCCTTGGCTTTCATCTGGGCATACTCCAACCTCATCAAGGGATAATCCACTAAACCCTTCTCGATAGATCTCTATGCTCCGGTATCTTGGGTTTTTTAAAACCTCGGCTGGCCTAGCTTGTCGAGCCTAGTCTGAATATCAGCAAATAACATTTGCCTAGTATGGTCCACAAAAGGACCATACTCCCACTGAGTTTATGTTTCACTATATAAAGTGCTCATACAAGCTCTCATAAGGCCTTTAAAGGTCACATAAACCCAACGGAAATTACATTCTATGTTTTGATTTATACACTTATTTTTTATATTTAAGTATTCCTATGATGTCATTATTGTTATTTACCCTATTTTAGACTATGAAATGACAATGGGGCTTGGAATAGGACTCTTAGTTTTTAGGTTTATCAAAAATTTCCTCGGTGTACCATATTCATCAAATAATTTCATAAAACCTAACACTTCGAAATTTTGTTGTTTTAATTTTTTGAGATATTTTCTTGTGAGTTCAACAAAACCGATTGGAATAGGTCGGAAACACCGAACATAGTGGTTCAATGGGTGACAACTTCCAAAACCAGCTCTGAGTTCCTAGTAGCTAATATTTACCTTTTTCCAAAGGGTTACGTAGGGTACTCATACATATGAGTATTTACGTAATGTACTTAAAATTTTTAGACGCTTAATAAATACCCTTACTCCACCATATAGTAACATTTTTGTCCATGGATATTTCAGGTAATTAAATAGAGGTAGAATTGAGCATTTATTATATATAGTGGAGAATGACATGACTGTGACTTCATCCACATGAAGCAATTACTTCTTAACCACTAATAAATGTCACTATTTTTTTATAGAGTTATCTACCATGTACCTGGTGATTAGAAAAATACCCTTATTAAATAAAAATTTTATTACAAAACTAGGGTGAGTGTCTAAAAATATTGAGTATATTAAAAAAATACTCATAATATTTTTCTAAATGATGTATGTATCCCAAAACGCATGAATAAAAAGACATGTAGCATTTATTAAAAGAAAATGGGAAACATTTATTTACAGCCGATGCTCTAAACAATCAAATTTGAGCCTACCTCAAAACTTTCACTAGAAGAGGTTGTTTTGATACCCAAATATCTTCAAATTGATCATCTTGACATCAAGATGCATGGACATGAAAAAAAAAATGGATTTCAAGCTTTGGAAATACTGTATTTTGTAATGCATTTTTAGACCATCAATTTTCAAGATTTTCTAGTTTTTATAGGTCTGTCGATCTACACTAGTTTTAAAGCTTTAAACTTTATAAATAAATATGAAACTAAAATTTAAGGCTATCACAAAGATTTTTAGTATTTAAACCATATTTCTCGATACTATTTGAATGTAGGCTCTAATTTGATTATTTAGAGCCTACGTTCCATACAAACCGCACCCAAAGAAAATTAGGTAAAATTAGGTGGTTGGCATTACCTACTTATCTTAAATCTTATTTCCCCGAGACATCTCCCACTCTTTTAAATTTTAAAGAGGTGAGAGGGATGCCAAAATTGAAAAGATCTCTTGCCTTATCAATATCCTATTTTACAAACGTGCAAACTTGTTATCTAACATTCTCAACATTAATCGAACCCTAAATTTTCTCATCAAACCCTGAGATTGCAATGGCAAAAAAATATAGTCATGTGGACCCACATAGAATTCGAGTGTCACAGCCGCTAGGTCCTATATCTTATTATAATATTTTTGACGTGAAATTAGGAGCGGCAATTGGCCGGTAGCTCCCGTTGGCCTTTTCACTCTTACCCTAAAAAAGGTGGGGCCTGGGTCAGATAATGTAACCCGAGGGCTGGGCATCTACGGCTTGATGGTAGTGTTGGGCCAGGTCAGGTCCCAGGCCAACTCGAATAGACCCAGCCTAGCCCAGATAGGGCTTGGGATGAACCTGGGCCAAAGCCTCTCTGATCCAGTCCATGCTTGGGGACTAGGGCTGACCTAGGACCAAGGATGGCCCCGCCCATGCCAGCCCTATGTGAAATATATGGGTCTCTAGAATGGGCATAGTTGTCGTACGTGTCCTCAAAAAAAAGAAATTCTTTTTCACTTTGTTTTTTATTAAAGTTTAAGTGGTCTTCTGGTTATTTGAAAAGCCACAGTGAACGTAAGGGACATTTTGGGCAACCATCTTGGATATTCTTGGAATGGCATCTTACGATTTATAAGGTAAATTTATGGAATAAAGTTTATTTTATTTTCAAAATATAAAAATAGTTGTGCAGTTTTTTGGGTTATTTGTCTCGATTTTCATGGCTCCACACACACTCTCTTTCTCTCAAGCTCTTTGGACATATTCTAAAATTCTCTCCCACCCCCATTTTTTTTTGGGGTGCATTAGTGGGAGAGGGCCCCTACTTTTAGTAGGAATTGAGCGCATGGGCTCCTAACTCTCTCTCTCAATATCTTTGGACATTCCCTTAGTAGGGAATTGAGCTCATGGGCTCTTAACTCTCTCTCTCAATCTCTTTGGACATTCTAAAATTCTCTCCTCACCTGTCTGTTTTTTGAGTGAGTTAGTGGGAAAAGGGCCCTATAACCATAATACTTTGGACATTCTAAAATTCTCTCCTCACCCGCTTGTTTTTTGAGTGAGTTAGTGGGGAAAAGGCCCTATAACCTTAATAAGAATTGAGCTTAGGATGAGTGAATTAGAGTTGAGCTTAGGATGAGTGAATTAGTGGGGAAAAGGCCCTATAACTTTAGTAGGAATTGAGTTTAGAATGTAGCATTGCAAATTGACTAACCAATTTTCCCTTATATTTAATTGTTCCGGGTTTCAATCCACTTCTCATAACGCACAATTTCCATCAATCCACGTCATTCCTTTGGAATACCAGCTAACTCTCTATTGGTTTTTTATCAAACCCTTCTTCTAATTTATATAATACTCTCTTTCTTTCCTCCATAATCTTCCCTCTTTATAAGAAGAACAGATTTTTTTCATGCCAACTTTCAATTGGAATGGGAATTTGTTGAGACCAACCGACCTTTGTGACATGAAAGTGACACTTATAAATATCCGATGTGAACCTCGACAGCTTCGATGTGACACAAAGTTATAGAAAAAGAAAGCAGCAGGTTTCCCATTTTAAAGAGATGAACACGAAAAAAAAACCGTCATTTAAGTCTACTATCTTCGTAAGTTCATCTCACGACTTTATATGGTCTCACAATTAATTTTATTAAAATAATGAATTGTCAAGTCATATAAGCAGTACATCACATAAAAGTGACACTTATAAAATATCCGATGTAAACCTCGACAGCTTGGATGTGACACAAAGTTAGAAAAAAAAAAGCCGGAGGTTTCCCATTTTAAAGAGATGAACACGAAAAGGTCTCCCATCTTAAAACTTTCTTCGTAAGTTCATCTCACGACTTTATATGGTCTCACAATTAATCTTATTAAAATAATGAATTGTCAAGTCATAAGCAGTACATCATGCCCTTTTCCCAATGCCGGGTCCTCTCTCTTGCTTCTTCTTTTCCGATTCAAATTCATGCTCACAGTTAAAAAAAAAGGAAATAAAAAAAGAATAGTAATGGTGGCATTCAAATTCATGCTTACAGTTAAAAACAGAAAATAAAAAAAGAATATTTATGGCGGCAGCTAAACATGAAGTTCTTTGGAGGGGAAACAGAGGTATGTGACCTACTTCACCGAAACCCAACCATCATTTATTAATGCGCCATCAATAACCCAAATTTTATATGGGTTTTCCTCTGGTATTACAGGGGACCTCTTTTATGTGTTTGCTTTTCTCCATCATCTTATATGTGGTGAGTTTCTCTCTCTAGTTTTATGTGTTTTCTTTTCTCCATCATCTTATTTGTGGTGAGTTTCTCTCTCTAAAGTTCTTAATTCTCAAGTGTTTGATTTATTTTTTGATGAGATTCTCTCTTTAGAGTTTTAACTTTCTCTTCTTAGGTTATATATTTATTTATTTATTTATTGTCAGTTCCTCTGTTTTTCATTGGAAAGTAGTAGTTGTTGTTATGCTTATAGTTGTTGTCGTTATTGTTGTTGTGTTTTTGCTTATGTTCATGCAATATGCCTGTGGTTGGTTTCTCTCTCTAGATTTTGTAGTTTTCTTTTCAAGAGAGGAGTTTAATTTGTAGTTAAATTCCCATGCAATTTCCTTTGGTCTGGTGGGTCTTTTTGTTTTACCGTGGTATTTTGTTAGCTAAGTGTCCCAGAAATTTGCAGCTGACTTTGATATAATCAACTTGAACTTGACAAAGATCATGCAATGGAGTTGCAAGGACAGTATTCCTGCCATATAATATGTTGGGGTATTTTCTGCTCTTTGTTTTCTCTGATCATAGGTTATTTTTAAGTACAAATTTGAATTTTTTGGGACAGTTAATTCCAAAATTGAGAAATATGAGGAGCAAAATTAGGAGTGCTTCTTCTGTTCAGTTTTGTATTCAGAGATGACCTTACTTTCAATGATGAATGAAAATTATATTTCATTTTAAATCAAAGTTTCTTTACTGGTTCTGTTTATTATTTTTGGTGTGGGCAAGCCAGGTTTCAAACCTTGGGCCTATTTCATCCCTTATGCTTCAATGACTTAGCCAAGGGGCCTATTCCAACAGTGGGTGATGTGAATCTTCTGTGTCCTTGTTATAATTGCATCCAAGAATGCATAAAATTAATAGTAGCATGCTTGGTTGTGCTAGTTATAGAGGAGTTTATTATGGATACTATCTTACAGGTGTTTCTCTATGATTCTAGTTGGATTCTTAGTTTCTATATTGGTATTCCATAGCTTAAAAATTACAAGAACTGATATCTAATTTATTGTTTTGCATGTGTAGTTCTGAGTTCATTTTAGCAGATATTTTATTCTTTTGGGTGATTAGCTTGCGGCAGATTAATTTTGTTGGAATTGTTTCTATTTGTATTTTTATCTCTTTCATAAATTTGTTTGCAACAAAAGCTATGGGTTGCAAACAATTGAAGGCCAAATTGTCCTGATATCTGATTCCAGTGATGCTTTTATGATCAAAGCAAAAATAGAAAATGATCAGGATAAAGGGGGATGTATTAGAGGTCACATTCTTTTTGTTTAATCTCTTAAAGTTCTTATGTTTTCAATATTTGAATTTCATGAATCATCTGAAGATATATGTTGCTATTATTTCTTTTCATTAAGAGGTATCTATAAAAAGTATAGAGAAAACATGGTTATTCAGTTCGTATCTTATTTAATGTGCAGTGGAGCAAAATCAAGCTGTTGGAAGTCAAAATTGAGAAAAAGTAGAAAGCTGGATCAGATAAAGAAATTCAGGCCTTTTTTCGACTGAGTATATTTGAATTAATGGTGGAGGAAACTCAAACTCGTTCCCAATTTCTGTATCATTAAAGCCCATAGATTAGAGAGGAGGAGGGAGAAATGGAAGATAACATTGTGGTCTGGGTTCTATTTGGAGTAATTTCTTGGAGTGCAGTTTTTATCCTAGTCAGGAGTGTCCTGCCAAAACGTTCCTTTGACTTCTGCAATCGCCTTGTCTCAACAGTCCATGTTTTTCTAGCAGTTATTTTATCCTGTCTTAGCGTTCAAGATTGGAGGTGCCCTTTGTGTCCTTTGGTGTCACCTCCTACTACCTCACAGGTATATCTTTTTTGTTTTCTTCGATGAATGTTAGTTCTTGAGTGAGAGTTAGTGTGATTATCCCACAATTTAGTTCTTATAATAGTCTCTTGTCTCTCTTCTAAGGGCAGTAACCAGGCTGTCTTGCTTGCTTTCAAATTGGAGTTTTGTTTCTAACTGAAGAGTTATTGAAAAAATGGAGCCCCCCTTTCTTCGTAAATTTATGATGTCTTATGGGTGTGTCTCCTTTTCCTTTGTTTAGTTCATATTGAGTGCTATATATGCTGTTTTCAGACTGTTTTTTAAGGGGATTGAATTTTATTGAACACTTGTTTATAAATTTGATTTTGGACTATTTTGTTAACAGGTAGAACTTAATAGCAAATGACGTCATTTATTCAAATTGGATTGTCGAACATGCAACACTAGTAATCAATTCTTCCGAGCCATATAAGCATTATTAGCGTGGTATATTAAATAATTCTACAGAAATATTATGTAGATAAGGGGCAGTTCCAGGAGCCGATACTACGTATTATTTCACAAATGGCTGTGGAAAAGTGGGGGTTTTCCTGTTTTGACTGATTATATACATAATTGCTGAGCATGAGATGTTATCTCCAAGTAAGCTTATCAATTTCTTGGATTTTTTGAGTTATGTCCTTGAAGAATCCCAAATTCACTATAGTGTGTGTAGTGTGTATGCCAGTGTTTAATATCATTTTCTTTTACTTTTGTAAGCCATGGTTATCAAAATTTCAAAATTCCTGTTTGTCTTGGAAATCAACTTAGAGATATAAACTCTCTCTAGTTCTACTTGTATTCACGGAGCACTTTGGCCATTATTTTAATATAGGTGGTTCTCGAAATTTTGCAGAAGCGTGCAATGGCTGTGACCCTCTCTTATTTGATATACGATTTCATTTGTTGCCTCTTTGATACTCAAATCAGCATTGATAATTTGATCCATCATATTGTCAGTATCATTGGCCTTGGTGCTGCCCTTGTATATAGAATGGTAAGCATGCTCTTACATATCACATACATACATGGTAAGCATTCTCTTACATATCACATACATACATATAGTCACAAAAATATATGAATGGATAGTTTGACATGCATATTTGTAGTTATATACACATGCATATGCATGTTATTTAATCACTCATATGATACTGTGATGTGTTACCTGACGAGTTGTCAAAAATTAATTGCAGTGGGTCTTTTAATCAATTTGATGTACAAAAAGAATACACCACCCAAACAGCATAGTTAGCTTTTATAGCATGGTATCATGTTTTTAAATAGCAATGTTTAGAAACAGTGTCATGGTAGTTGTCATGTTTATCTACCTTATACAACAGTGTTAGAAAACACAAACTTGGGTCTGAACTCAAAAGGATCATGAGTCTGAAGTCATGTCTGACGGACTCAGCTGAGTCTCTTAGTTACTTGACAAGTCTGTCCAAAAAACAAATAAATAAAGTAGTGGAAACTGCGCAAATTCGGCTTGATCCCACGTGTAATCCTGAGCTCAGAACCCTGACTAGCCTGAATGACTTAAGCAGGTTCCTAGTGGACTCACCTGAGTTTTCAAGGACTAATTTATACTTTATAGAAATGTGTATATCCCTTGAATTCTGTTAATTGATTGAAATGATTGGAAATATTTATGAGCTTGAAGTAGTCTTCTATCTATTATACCTCTTGATATGGACAAGTATGCCTTCAGAATATAGGCCAAACAATTAGTCTGACATCATTAATACATCTACATACATCCCAATGGATTACACTGCACTAACATCACGGCCTTAGTTTGTTCAATGAACTTAAAATGAAATTTGAAGGGAGATTTCTTTTAGCGAGATTGTAGGGTGGCATATTGACGAGCTTGCGTACATTGTGCCGCCTCTCATGTTTCTTTTGAGATTTTGGACCGTTTCAATGAGGAGCGTGCTAGATTGATCATTTGGAGGTACTTCATACCCACCGTGTTTCTTGTGCAATCAGTGGAACTGTATACTAATCTTTGTGTTTATGTTGTTTAGAATTTTTTTACCAATTGACAGGGAAGTCATTCTAGAATTTCATTTTGTACGCTTTGGAATTTCCATTGATGATAAAAACATAGAAAATGATTACATTATAGAGGATGGTTTACAAAAGGAGTAGATAGTCTCAAGCGTCTAATCCATCTCTAGCAATGTTGGACTAGTTTTCTCCTCTCCAATCTTCTGTTAAGGGGCTTGTTTAGAATTCTTTTGGGGAAATTTATGTTTTCTCTCCTATGAATTAGTAGGATTAAAGAAATTCTTTCAAGTTTCTGTTTAGCTACTAATCATGGTCTGAGTTCCTCGGGAAACAGGACAATCAACAACTGTGATTCATTTGTGGAACAGATGAACAAATGTACGCAAGGGCTCAGTAGATACATGTATGCTAGGGCTCAGTAGTACATGATGTATGCATTTGTGTGTACAATCTGTATGTACGTACATATGTATGTACATTTAAGAAAGTTTCTAATATGTGTAGATCGTTTCCGTAGGAGTTCAAAGGTTTGCTTGTTTACATGCAAGCTCTAAAACATGGTCTGTTGACTTCTGTAATATTTGCTGTCCAATAAACCAAATATAGCACTTCATTGTGAAACCTCTCGATTCCCGAGTACATACAGCATGTGCATGCATGCATGGATGCACACAATGCTCATCATTTTATTGTGGAATTTAATATGATATCGGCTTGTATGCAGTGTGGCTTAGTGATGGTGACCACATTGTGTTTAACAGAGATGTCTAGCCCTTTCTTGCATTTGAGGGAGATTCTTAAGGAACTTGGTTACAGGGATACAAATCTAAATTTTTCTGCTGATGTGAGTCACAAAGGCTATTCCTTTCTCCAGAAAAATAGTACTCTTTTTACTATTGTTGACTTCTTGTTCAATAAAATGTCTGTGATTTTTCTCTCTGAATATTGGATACAGAGGCTCCAGTGTATGCAAAACACAAGTTATTGTACAGAGTTTGATGGGTATATTTATACATTTTTTCATGCAGCTTTCATTTGCGGTTATCTTCACATTTGGTAGAATTGTCCTGGGGCCGTTTGTTCCCTATGTTACACTGACAACGGATAACCCACTGCTCATTAAGGTAAGCACTACTGGTTTTCAGGAATCAATAAATTGAAATGTATGGAACTTATGCGTGTATATATATATATATATATATATATATATATATATATATATATATATATATATATATATATAGTTTCTTAATATATGCATGATCTAAATATGCATGTACATACATATATGCGTGCACAAACATGTACATTATCTATATGTGTATATGAAACTACCATGTGTGTATGTGGATAAGTGCATGTCCCCTTAGAAGGGATTCATTTCTTGTTAATCTGTCCAATTGTGAAATATTGTTTTTTCTTTCACAATTTATATTAGGGGAATTCGAATGTCGATGTTTACGTGTTATGGAAGTTTTCATGTTGCACAAAACCACTTACATTACAAATGATGAAAAGGACTTGCACCCTTTTGCAGGCAATGTCATTGAGCTTGCAGATGGTGTGTGTGTTCTGGTTCTATAAGATAGCAAGGATGGTTAGATACAAAGTGGCGAAGAGAAAAACTTCTACTAAAATGGCCTGATACCTCCCTCCCTCCCTCTCTCTCTCTCTCTCTCTCTCTCTCTCTCTCTCTCTCTCTCTCTCTCATCTTGTGCTTTCTTAAATTATCAATTTGAGTGTCCAACATTTCATTCTAAATTCTTAATAAAGGAAGATGCCAAGTATGTTTGGGGTAGGTAGAGGCTGGAATTGGAAATCCATGTTATATTAATGATATCTGGTAAAAGAAAAATGAAAACTTTGGGCATTATGAGAAGGGCTCAGGTGTTTGGAGTTGGAGTAAATGTGGGTTATTTCAAGAACTACCATGTTTTCATGGTAGGAGGATAAGAGACATGTGATCTGATAGCAGGAAAAGGAAAAGAAATTGGATCCAAAATCATAACAAAAATTATATGCTCTCACTGAACATATCAGATATTCACTCCCTCTGGAAAAATCTTGTGTAGCAGAGTATCTCTAGGACTTTCAAAATTTGGTGATGCAACCTCAATTTAGGTGGCTATTTCCTGTGCACTGTAGAAATTATCATCCGAGCCTTAACCGAACTATTTGTGCTCAAGGAAAATAACATCAGCCAGTGAAGAAAGATGGTTGAGTTATGATACTGTGGAGATCTAAGCATTTGGGAACTTAAAATTTATGTTTTCTTTTCTGTTAGATACCCATTTGGTGATAATAAATTGGAAGTCAAATTTTTTGCGTCGGATGAATTTTCTTAAGTAAACCTGTTTATCTGACAAAATAAGTGTATAGTTTACTCTGTGCGGGGAAACAGGCAAGAAAACTGAAGTACCGACCGCTATTATAGTGAAGGCATAATGGGCATTTGGGTTGTACTTAATAGCGGTTAAGGAAAATTGCATCCCAAATAATTATGTAGAAAGAAATAGACAAATATGAAATTCGAAGTACAGTAATTGAGGAAGAAGGCAAATGATAGCAATTAAATATCTAGTTATATATTAAACGAGGTGGTCACTCTCTCCTTATATGTATCCCTTTCTCTCTTCTCAAAATCTTTATTGGAAAATTATGTGGGCGGAAAATTATGTGGGTAAAAAGGGGGCAAGAGTGAACGACATTGGTCTTTGGTGTTTTTGGGCAAGCAGGATTCTTTCGCAAGATGATAGTAGCCTCCTTTTGATATTATAAACTATCAAAGGTTTAAAAAATGGATTGTGCCCGTCGGACACCTCAAAAATCAATCAGGATCGGTGAATTTGTGATTTAGATTGAGAATTGGTTGAATCGATCGGATTCGGCCTTAAAAAAATCAAAAATATATATTAAAAATCATTACAAATGTTGTTTTTTAGGGATCCAATAAGAAATGTTGGTGTTAAATTAATAAATTTCATTTTTTACATCAATATGAGAGTATTGAGATGTTTCTTCTTTGTATGAACTACTTTTAGCCATTAAATTTACATCACATAAAAGAAGAAGCATAAAGTTATCATGGATAAAGTATATAATTATACATGGACTACAATAAAGCATACAATTTGTAAAATACGATCTAAAACAAAAATAAAAGACTATTGTTTTTCATCTTGATCATGTTGATGCTATTCATTGAATTCGTGTGACAATTTATTGACTTGATCTCAGAACAACTCATCAAAATTAGTAGTTACCTGATTATATCCAAATTCCTGAGTGTTAGTGTTTTGTTGCGTTCCTAATTCAAAATCCTCGAAGCTTGTCCATCCTTTATGCTTATCTACACTGTCATGCTCGCCTTTAACTGCTTGTTGTTAGGATTCGGTATGTGAATAATTTGGTTGGGATAGGGTGGCTTCAGAATCATCATCACTAGGGGTGGCAATAGGTCGGCTATGGCTCGGGTCCGACTAGACCCGGATCCAGACCCGAATGTATTCGAGTCTAGGTTTTAGACTCAGACTAGACCCGTCGGGTCCAAAAGTTGGACCCATACCCGTACTCGTTGGGTCTCGGGTCTAGCTCGTCGGGTCCCAGGTTTGGTCGGGTCCATTGTCACCCTCATTATGTGCTTCTTTTTTTGTAGTCTACAATGGTAAACAACCAGTGTTCGCAAAACCGGCCGATCTAATCGGTAACCGCCTGATTAGATCGTAACCGGCTAGTGGCCGGTTTCGGTTTTGGACAGTTTTGGTGATCAACTGATATTTTAAACTTTACATACAATGCTACTTCAAGTTTATATTAGATATATTATAATGTTTTATTGGTTAACTTCAATGGTTAAGTTGCATGTGAATTATGGTTCGAATCCCAACGTTGTGTTTTTTTCTCGTTTTTTCTTTTAAGAGTTCAAATTCATTTCGTCATTGATTCAAACAAATTAGGAATCGAACTTGAAACAAGTCCTTTATTATTAGACCCACTAACAAATACACCATTTACTACTAGTTGACAAAAAGAAGGGCCTATATTATATGGGTGTGGTTTGTATAGAGCTTAGGCTCTAAACAATCAAATTAAAGCCTAACCTTCAAATAGTGTTAAGAATATGGTTTCAATATCGAAAATCTTTTTGGTAGCCTTGAATATATTTTCATCTTTATTTATAAATTTTAAAGCTTAAAAAATAATGTAGATCAAGAGATCTATGAAAACTTGAAAATCTTGAAATTTGACGGTCCAAAAGTGCTTTACAAAATACACTATTTCTAAAACTTGAAATCCATTTTTTTATCATGTCCATGCATCTTGATATCAAGATAATGAATTTGAGGATATTTGGGCATCAAAATAATATCTTCTAGTAAACGTTTTGAGGTAGGCTCGAATTTGATTGTTTAGAGCCTCAGCTCTATCTAACCTTTTCCCACATTATATATAACTTAAGTTTTTCTTCATTTTCTTTAAAAAAAAGAGTTGGTCAACTCAATTTTTTTAACACTAAGTTAATATTCTTTACATTATGGTAAATAATATTTTTTTTTTGGTCAATGATACTTTTATATTTTCCCATCTTTTTCAAAAAATTTTAAAAATACCCCTATGCACAAATCGATTCGTTAAAATCCATTTTTTTCATAATTTTCAACTTCATTTGAGTGTGTTTTGTTTTAATCACTTTCTTTATATGCTTTTTATATTTTAATGGATTTTTTTTTGTATCTTTTTTATTTTTTTAACACTTTTTTGATTGTACGGGACTTGCCCGGTTAGAGCGGTTGAATCGGCCGGTTTACCGGTTAGGTCGGTTAAATCGCTTTCGGGCCCATGTCCAGTTAATCGTTCCGGTTCGATTTTGCGAACATTGTAAACAACATAGAACTAATTTTTGAGAGGTCGGTGATGTGAGAGAGAGAGAGAGAGAGAGAGAGAGAGAGAGAGAGAGAGAGAGAGAGAGAGAGAGAGAGAGAGAGAGAGAGAGAGAGAGAGAGAGAGCTATGTCTCCAAGAAATTGACAGAGGGAGAATTGCAGAGAAGGAGGATAGCGCCTTTTGGGAAACTAGAGGAAGACAAAAAGTAGTGAGACGATTTTAGGGTTGGGGCTTTGGCCTTTAGGTAAACTAAAACTTCAGATTTGGGTACCTGCTGGGTCGAGTATAGCAGGACTTGTACTTGGACCCAGGATTCTCCGAGTATCCTTTATTGGACCTGGACCCTACCCGCAGTTCCAAAACTTTGACCCATACCCGAACCCATGTCAGTTATACCCGGCGGGTATGGGTTGGGTTCGGGTCCATTGCCACCGCTAATCATCTCTCTCTTTGCCACTCCTAATCATCTCTCTCATTTTCCCTTATACCCCCTTCTTACTCTCCCTCATTAAGTGCAACAACACCGACATCTCTGATGAATTATGGATATGTTGGCCTGTTGCTTCATTTTCATGCTACTCATCACCTTTTTCATCATCTTCCTCACTGATAGTCTTAAGGAATGCTTTCTTGCGCAACATTGACTCCTCTTCTCTATTACCCATTGTTATGTTGTGTCTATAACAAATACTGTATCTAATTCTATTGGCTTGTAGTCTTCATGCTTCTTTCTTATTTGTCGCTATTGGAAGTTCAAGTTGTAATGAACGTAGATTAGCTTATGGAGCCTCTTCGAAGCGAGTCGATTCCTCTTAGTAGTGTGCAACCAATGAAATGTATTCTAGTTTCGCTCACACCCAGTAGCCGAACATGTCTAGGATAACACCTTGATTGCTATCCTCCTTAGGTGAGGTGCATTACTACCATATATCTCTTATCATTGAGCTGAATTAAAATGCAAAAAGCATTGTAAGGCCAAGAACATTTCATAAGATTAAAGATATGAAAGAACAACATATTAGTTAGGGGTTAACCTGAATCCATCTTATTTTGAGAATTCTTACCATGTTTAGTTTCGAGGGATCCTATAGCATCCATATACATAAAAAGCTAAAAAAATAATTTGTTTTAGTACATTAGTTATTTTTGACAAATATAACAATTCAATGAAGTTTTTACCCAAACATTAACTCTTACCTCTTATATTGCCGCTACCTGATTACAATGGCTTCTCTTCAGCCTGCCAATAATGTATCGGACCCCTTCCATAATATTGTTGGGATGTTCAGGAGTCAAATAGAAAAAATTTGGGTTGAACTAGAAACCTAGAAAATACATAGATGGAGAAATGTCACTTAAATACACATTAAATAGAAAAATTGGAATTAAACATTCTAGGGATATAAATATATATGTACCTACATAGTGAACTAGGTGGCCCAATTTGGTGTCCCACCTTCTTTCTATAATCTCGATCATTTTAGTAGTAAAAGTACACTTCTCCCCAATAGCAGATTTGGCCCTCTCAATCCCTTCGTAAAGGATGTTCATGATAGCTTTATTGTCAGCATGCAACATTCTTGACACTGTAACCGAAGGGGCAGTGGCCTCTACAACACTGGAACAACGAGGCAAAAACCTCCTATTTGTGACTATGCCCTCCACTTTTAGCCTTCTGGACTTCTAGATGATGTCTTTTGACCACTCTTTGCTGGTAAACAATCTCTTCAATGCAACTTGGGATTCCCGAATAGAGTCCACAGCCAAGTAATCTATTGCAAAGCGGATTATGGCAGGCTTGATTATCTCTTTTTTCTTATATTGTTGTTTGAACAAAAAATAAAATTTTAGAGTGGTTATATATAAATTTTGTCACAGACCTCATTGCCTCTAGAGTCTCCTTCACAATTGGAATCAATTTCCTCTAACATAAGATCGATGTTGTGTGTAACACATGTGGTCCATACTAGATGCTTCCTTTTATTTTATCAACTTACCGCCCGCAGAAACATAAGCCTTCGTATGGGACTACATGCCTATCACTCACCTCCTCCACTATATCTGGTCATATACTTGTACCGGGAACTTTGCATCATTTTTCATCCTTGAGACGTCTTTGCTAGACAAGAAGGTTGTACCTTTTAGGCAATAGGCCAAGAAGTTAAGATATTCCTTTTGGCTAACTTTATTCCACCAACCATCACTCATGAGAGTAATGCTTGTTCTTAGCCAACTTTGCTTATGTTCTTCAATGAACTTCTTAATGTCCTTTACCTCATCGGCCTCGGGGCTTTACCCCGGCCCGACATTCTAGATTGCATTGATCATAGGTGAGAAATACGGGATATTAGTTGCATCAAAGGGGATTTCTTTACCATAGAATCATTTACCAATATATCTGCCCATCAAGTTCCCACCATGCCTCTGTGAGTCATCTGTTATGACTTGGACTTTGAGAGGAATGGGTCTATGTGACCATGACCTGCAATACTAGTACTCCTAGATAAGTCAAGAGCAGTTTCCTCACATATGGCGTCTCTGTATACATATTTCCACCAACCCTCCATACATGTTCGAGTTGGGCCCGCCATGCATGCCCATGCCATAATCACCAAACATCCCAAACCGCTTTCTCCAGGATACATTTCATGCAAGGTTATTCTTGTAGCCATCTCAAAGTCATGAGTATATTACTCTTTTAAATCCATCCCACTCGATGGCGTATATAAGCCAGCTATCTCATCATTTATCATCTGCTTTGCGGCTTTGTTCTCTAGCGAGGGGAACATGCCAAAAAGGGGAAGAGAGGGCTCAATGAAATTTTTTGGCGGTCACAGGAGTTTTTCGATGAGCAAAACAAGTTTTCCAGTGGGAGGGGCTAAACAGTTGCATGCAAAAGGGGGTAACTGAAATGTCACAGTCTGCACGCGCAAACTGTGACACGCGTCAGGTTGTGTAGGGCTGTATTGACGAAAGGTGGTGTGCTAAAAAATCGAGGCATCAGGCTGACGTGTGTGACAGAGAGAGGCGTGGCGACAACAGACTGTCAACGTGCTCGGTGGCTAGGCTTTTAGCGTGCTCGTTCGTTTGAGTGAAGGACGCGCATGACGGGCTGCACACGGCAGTCCATCTTGATTGACGCGCTCGACGGCATGATTATAAGAGTTGCACTCGGCAGTCTGGACAGACATGCCAGTTAGAATGCGCGTATGGCAGCGGGCGTTCAACGCCAATTTAACGCGCCCGACGGCTTGAACAATCATTCAAAGGGACAAGTGTTCATGCCAGATGCTCGGGTTTTCTGAGAACATTCATTTAGTGAAGAATCTTCCAAGGGCCGAGGAGTTAGGGATCGACAACTTCGTTGGTGACAGCTTAGTTAGGGGGGGATCCTATCTGGCTCACAAAGTCTTCGTGTAAGCCGCAATGACCTTTGAGCGTCACTTTTATTAGCGAACCAGTACACTTCGAGGTTCGCGAGAATGATGATGGCACAACTTCAGTTGAAGAGGGGGTCGCTATTCTCCATTTCTCTCTAGTGAAGACCTTCCTACTCTTGGGAAGAGCATGGTCAAGACGAAGGGGTTGGTGTGGTCCCCTGCTAGGCTCCGAGTGCAGGGGGAGCACTAGTTCTTGAGGGAATACACCTCCTGGACTCTTAACGTGCTGCAAATACACCCTCAAGATCTATGTAGAGTGATAGCCATGGGTGGAGGACGGGTGGTTTGGTGATCGCGGCTGGCCGTTGGAGCTCAGCGCTTTGGTGGATGTTTTTATTTTCAATTGTATGTTTTGAATGACAATAGCCATATAGTGCTTGTCTGTTTTGAATTCATGTAAATGTTATTGGGCCTTTGAAGCCTTGGACATATTTGTAATACCTTTGGATCTCTTATATATATGCATGTGTATATATATATATATATATATATATATATATAGTCCGAAACTTGGTTGTCCGGTTTTTGTGTTGGCAGTTGTGTGATTGGAGTTTTGTGTTTATTTCGTGGTTAGCTTTGATTCCTTCTTCTTACAGCGTCGAGCGTAGTCTCACTTGAGAGGCATTTGCTACCTTTGGTCGCAGTCCGCATCCTGTTGCTCTCCTAAAAGTACAGTAGGATAGTAAGGGGGTGGGGTCGTGACAATTTATGGTATCAGAGTAGCTAGGATAGGATTCTTGGCCTAAGGAGTCTTAAAAGTGTCCTTAGGGTGGTTTTGAATAGGCTAGTAACTTGGTATTTCTGTATTAGGTCAAATATTGCAAGGACTCGTGCCAACAATTCGAGCTCGAGTAATGGGAACACAGAGGCCTTCGGGGAATTCTTCAAGACGCTTGAGGCCATGACTCAAATCCATGACTCAAATGATGAGGGACTTTATGCCAGCCACAACTGCTTCTGCCCTAGACCAGGCAGATATTGGATTGATTGAGAGGTTAAGGAGACTTGTGCCCCCAACATTCTCGAGACATGGACGATTAGAAAGGGCTGAAAGATGAAAGAGTCAAGTAGAGAATTTTTTTGAAGTTTTGCATTGCTCTAATGAGTCGAAAGTTAGGTTGGGCATCTTTATACTGGAAGGGGACATTGCGCATTGGTGCAGCTTGGTGAAGCAGTCATGGGTGGAGATAGGGACTGCGGCCACGTGGGAGAACTTCTTAGTGGGATTTGATGAGAAGTATTTTCCCGATTTTGTCCGACAGAGGAAAAAAATGGAATTTATTGAGCTGCAACAAGGGCGACTGTCAGTAGAACAATATGCTACCAAATTTGCAGAGCTCTCTCGATATGCCCCCCATGTCATCAACATAGAGGCGCGTAAGGCGAGTAAGTTTGAGAGGGCCCTCAGGCCAGATATCTGAGGAAGGGTAATGTCAGCCAACCTTAAGGTGTTCTCCCCGTTGGTGGACATAGCCTTGAAGATTGAGAAAGATTGTGAGGAGTTCCGGTTGAGGACGGAAGGGAGAGGAAGGTCTGTGCCGTCGGGAGGTTTTGGGAGGAAGACTCGGCCGCCTCCTATGAAAGACTTTAGGGGGAAGGCCTAATTAGGGTAACAAGAAAACCCAAAAGACCTTTCCGGGCGATGTGAGGGATAACCGGCGCCTGGCCTGCTCATATTGTGGATTAAACAACCACTTTGCAGCTGAGTGTTACAAGAAGTCGGGCACGTGCTATGGATGCGGCATGCTTGACCACCTGATCAAGAACTACCCTGTGGCGAAGCATAAGGACAGACTGAAGACTCAGGGTCGGGTGTTTACTCTTATGGAGCAGGAGGCGAAGGCGTCTACCTCAATGATTTGAGGTGAGCTCTCTGTTTGTGGTAGAGAGGCTTGAATTTTGATTGACCCTAGTTCATCTCATTCTTTTGTTGCACCTCATTTTGCATGTCATATAAATTTCGAACCTTCACTTCTTGACTGTACTTTAGTAGTGTGCACACTTGTGGGGTTTTGCTAGAGGGGTGTGTCCTGCCTATAGACCTGATACTTTTAGATATTCAAGATTTTGATGTTATTTTGGGCATGGACTGGTTCTCTACACACCATGCCACTGTTGACTATTATAATAAAACTGTGACTCTTAAACGCTCTAACCTGAGCTGCACTTTTTTAGTCTCAAGGATGCTCCCCGTCCACATTTTATTTCAGCCCTTCGGGCTTACCGTCATTTGGCCAAAGAATGTGTCAGATACTTAGCCTATGTGATAGAAATCCGGGATGTCCAGTCAAAGTTAGAAGGGATATCAGTGGTAAGAGAATACTCAAATGTTTTTCCGGAAGAGTTGTCCTCTTTGCCTCTAGTAAGGAAGATATAGTTTGAGATAGATGTGGTCTTGGTACTGCTCCTATCTCTAAAGCCCCATATAGGATGGCCCTATGAGAATTGAAGGAGCTGAAAAAGCAATTACAGGAATTGTTAGAAAAAGGGTTCATCCGACCCAGTGTGTCGCCTTGAGGTGCACCGGTTCTTTTTGTGAAGAAGAAGGATGGGTCCATGAGACATTGCATAGACTATAGGGAGTTGAATCAAGTAACAGTGAAGAACAAGTAACCCCTGCCTAGGATTGATGACCTCTTTGATCAGTTTAAAGGGGCCCAAGTGTTCTCTAAGATTGATTTATGAATGGGTTATCATCAATTGAGGGTCTGGGAGGGAGATGTCCCCAAGACCACATTTAGAACCCGATATAACCACCATGAGTTTTAGTAATGCCATTCGGATTGACTAATGCCCCAATTGTTTTCATGGACATGATGAATAGAATTTTCAAATCATTTCTAGATGATTTTGTTGTGGTCTTTATTGATGATATTTTGGTGTATTCGACGAGCCTTGAGGAGCATGAGTAGCATCTGAGAGTAGTCCTTTAGGCCTTAAGGTCAGAAAAGCCGTATGCCAAGTTGAGCAAGTGTGAATTTTGGCTTCTTAGTGTGGCCTTCCTTGGCCACATTATTTCTAAGGATGGGGTCGCGGTTGACCCTTCTAAGATTGAAGTCGTACGCAAGTGGGGAAGACCGACAAACGTGACAGAGGTCCATAGTTTTTTGGGGTTAGCAGGATATAATTGGCGCATTGTAGAAGGATTCTTGAAGATAGCACTCCCTCTGACTCGTTTAACCCAAAAGAATATGAAATTTGTGTGGTTAGATGTTTATGAGAAAAGATTTCAAGAGCTAAAGAAGAGACTGACCACAGCTTCGATACCGACCTTACCCGAAGGAAATGAAGACTTTGCAGTTTATATCGATGCCTCTTATAAAGGACTCGGATGTGTACTTATGCAATGGGGGAAGGTCATTGCATATACCTCTAGACAGTTAAATTCATATGAACAAAATTACCCAATCCATGATCAGGAGCTTGTGGCTATAGTATTCGCCTGGAAAATATGGAGAAACTACCTCTATGGAGCCCAATTTAAGGTGTTTAGGGATCATAAGAGCCTCAAGTACCTATTTTCCCAGAAGGAGTTAAACATGAGGCAAAGGAGATGGATGGACCTATTGGACGATTATGATTATACCATCCAATATCACCCGGGCAAAACTAATGTGGTAGAAGATGCTCTGAGCAGGAAGCAGGTGATATCGGTGGCTCATTTAATGGTCCGAGAGATGAAGCTATTAGAAGATGTAGTGGGATGACATCCGGCTCTGCCCTTTAGTAATGGGGTAAGTATGACGTCTTGCATAAGGGTAGAACCTTAGCTTTTTCAACAGATTCGGCTGGCACAAAAGAAGGATCCCTAGCTCATGAAAATTTAGGAAGAGACGAGGTTGGGAAGGAGAGACGATTTCTCTATGAGCAGTGATGGTTTGTTGAGATTCAGATATCAGGTCTGTATCACGGACGATGAGGATGTGAAGAGAGCTATCTTAAAGAAAGCTCATCGCTTTCGTTATGCTATACACCCCGGGAGCACTAAGTGTTGGAAGGTATTTTCCATCAACATGGAGCCCCCGCTCAATAAAGGCAGAGCAAATAGTGGAAATTCCTATAGTCTTAAAATAGCCCCAGAACTGACCAAGATCTTCATGAGGTCTCTCAAAAATCTCCTGCCAAGTTTCATCGCATTCTGATATATCTAAGGCAGTGCAGCCTGAGAAACAATTCTAATAAAATCGTCCTCTCGCACCTTGAAACAGACCTGATAACTAGAGCTACATTTTTGGTGTCTCAATTTGCTATGGTACCACCACCATTAGAACCGATAGAGTTGAAAACTTTTAGGGGTCAAATTTCAGCTCGAATGGACACTCCTAGAAGTAGTTATAGGAAAACGTGTGAAATAGGAGGGGCCGCACGCTATTCCCATGCGGCCACCCTGCAACTCCATGCCCTGGAAGGGACAGTCACGACTAGTGACTTTCGACTCTCATATCTCACCTATCCCAAGTCGAGTCATACTCAAATTTGGTGAGCATGTTCATCTAGTCAAGACGAGAGATTCAATATGTGGCATGCCTCGTGGCGACAACAGAGCACGAAGAAAAGCTTGAGAGAAGTTGCTGATCCATGAAGAAAGTGCAAGAAATTCAGCAGCGTCATGTCTCGCTCAAGCGGCCGGATCATGCCACTCGCGCGACCGATCGACGGAGACCAATTCCATTGCTGGTGTAAGATCTTAGACTATTATTGACCCGAACCCCGTACATGATGAACGGTCGGATTCTGCACATGAAGCCAACGAAACAACTACAAATTCCTTTGCCGAAATTCTAGATTTCGGTCAAAATTCCAAAGTTGTGAAATCTTCATTCGAGCACGGAATCAAGTTGCGTTTGTTGCCCCACGATCGTAATGGCATGCTCAGTGTAGTTCAGTAAAGAAATCACCGAAAAACATCAAGGAATGAGTACACTATCGATCCTAAGTTTTCAAGATCCACTCAAATTTCAAGTCACATGATCGTGTACTAAAGACACGATCCATGACTCGAAGTTGGTATCAACTCAATTGCCATGCCGAGCCCTGCAAGAAAACAATCATCTTACGATCAACCAGGCAACAAAACAACCCCGGATCATCCATGTAAGATCACACAAGTTCTAGGGAAACACATTAACTGTTCTGGAATTCCACATATTGTTGGGAAGGGGAAAATTTGTCATTTTGCACCTTATTTTCTAATTTATTTTAATTCAATTTAATCTTAATTTTCAGCAATTAGGGTTACTTTTGATCATCCATTCATGTTTGGGGCCAGTTCTATCTATACGTACCAACATTGTACAAAGAAAAAAAAAAGGACACACACACAGGATCCATCTCCTTACAAAAGAGAGTTTTTACGGAATATAGTTTCTCTTTTTACTGAATATAGTTTCTCTTTCTTCCCCTTAGGTTCGTGGTAAACCTTCTCTCTCTTTTCTTTCTTCTCTTTTCTCTCTCCTCTTTCTTTTCTTTTCTCTCTTCTTCTTCCCCGTTTGAGCTCTCCTCAGAGGCCATGCACGACAGTGGCAGTGCCATGCATGCCTCTCTGGTAGCCTCATAGGTCGCGCATGGCGATGGCAGTTCCACGTGTGCGTCTCTTTCTCCCTCTGATCTATCTCTTTTGTAAGGTCTATAGATGGTGTTGCTCATCGTCGTCTGCAGACGTATCCTAAGTGCCTTAGTGAAGGACGTGGGTAACGAAGCATATTGCCACCCGCAGGGGTTTCACCCTGTGCATGACTGTTGCAGACGATAATACCCATCGCCATCCGCAAAGGATTGAGGCAATACTCATCGCCGTGCGCTGGCTTCTTCCACGCTTCCTTGTGCCCATGTCATGCACCTTATGAGAAGTAATCACCGCGAGACCTATGAGAAGTTATCACCGTGCACCTCGTTAGGAGCGATCACTGTTTGCTAGGAACATGTCTCCTCCTCGTGCTGCCAACGGCGATGCTCATTGCCGTCTGGATTCTTGCTCCCTTTGCCCTCTCTCTCTCTTCTCTTCATCCTTTTCTCTTCTAACTTGACTGAGGGTAGATCTAGCATAGCACCGTCATCTCGGTTTTAGTTTTGAGTAGTATTGCCACCATGCTGGTCCTGAGGACCATGCCCATCTTGCTACCACTCCAAATCGATAATTCTCTGAATGTCATGCTAGCTTCACCTCTCCGTCGAGTTTTTCTTCTCTTTTCTATATTTATCTTAAATTTTACATTTCATCATGCTCCCACATGAATGTATGTTACCCTAAGACAAGGGTGGGTCTCCTTGACCCACTTGTCTTACAAATTAACCATAGAAGTGTTGTGCATAAAACAAGAGGATTGTAAGTCGAGGGAGGGGATTCCGAACCAGTTAAAGCTGCTCGGGGGACTTTCTTCATGATCTAAGAGGGCGCCAACACGAGCCAGCCCGAGTAAGTCCCAAACCCACTTAAAATTCCTCTCTCATTGGCCCTTGCTCTCGAGCAAGGTTCTGAGAGAGCGATCTTAAACCCCGAGATCACCAGAAACCTGATGTACGTGCTGCCAGATCATCTAAATCTGGAAGGCGAGATCGAGGCACTTAACCAACTTGGCGACTCCATTGGGGACTTATACCCCTTAGTCGGTTCACTTTTGTCTGACCAGTATCCTCTTTTACTTTCTGCAGTTATTTATATGGCATCTGGGTTGTTGAACCTGTTTATCCGGGTCGGGGATTTCCTTATCCCCGCACTCATGGTTGTTCCGAGGAAGCGAGCTGCTCAAGCCTCCTTCCCCACCCTCCTCTTGAGTCGGAACTTATGCTCTAGCTCCCAGATTCTCACCTGGATTGGTGCGAGAGGGGACTTAAAGGTCCCTGTCTCCCCGCTTTCTCACCCTGGTGGACTCTCCACCAAGGCCCCTTGCATGGGTAGCACACTTGCTGCCGCGCACCCTGCTACTGGCAAGTCTACTGCTGAGGCACGCCGGAAGGCTGCCTCCATCACTCTCGCGAAAGGCAAGCAAGTTGCCGTCACTCCTGAGGTTCACCGAAAGGCATCCCCTTATGCTCCTTCATCTCCCCGAACCTCCTCACCTGGTAGGCACATAGAGGCGAAGGTCCTGATATCTCCACCCTCACACACACCCAAGGGCTCATGGTTCATCCACTCGAGCTGCACCTTGGGGCAACCCTCACGTTCTCTTGAGCTTGCATCCAGGGCTAGGCATTCTCGGGCCAAACCCTACATGCACCATGCATTTTCTTTCCACAACTTGGGGCATCTCTAGCACTATGCCACCTCGAGCACATGAGGGTCAACCACTGTGTCCTCCCTCCCAACACACACAGCTTCACCCTGTGAGAGGTGGGCTCTTCTGCCTTACCCCTCACAGACACAAGCTCGTGGGTCTAGACCTCCTAAGGATGGACTCATTGAACGAGCCCGGGTCGACTCCCAGGTCTCTCGGATAGCTAACTCTAAAGGTGCACATGCACCGTCTTGGCAGGTTCCTTCTCGACCTCAACTCAGATGGAGTCGTGAACCAGCTCCTTCCTCTGCCGCTCTCCCGACACCAGACAAACACCTCAATCCCTAGTACTCGAAGGCCTTCCCTAAGAGTACCATCTTGAGCCAGCCGCAGGTCAGCCGTGCACGTGTTCCCCACAAAGGAACTCGGTGCAACAATCTGATGTCAAACAGGGGCCTCTAGCCTCCAAGGTAAAAACCCAGGCTTCCTTTCGTCCATAGACCCCACTCCCTGTTCCAGCTCATAGAAACAACCCTTGTGTGTTCGAAGACAGTGGCGTAGTTCAGGTCTCAGGCTTGGTTCTGGAGTGAGATCCACAGTCATCTCAGGGTTAAGCAAGAAAGAGGTCTTCATATCCTGACCAAAGAAGCCTCCAAGGCAGTCAAGGTCACCACCTTTGATGACCTCCTGCCTCGTAACCCCTTTTTCCCTCTCCAAACTCTAGAGCCTGACCGAGTCCAAGAGTATTGTTGGGTCCTCACCATTCAGAAGGCACGGTCCCAAGGCCGTCAAGAATTGGTCCTCACAAGATCGGCATACATGGCTTGGGTCTAGTCAAGGCAGGTGTAATCCCTTCGGACTGACTCGCCACACACCATTCGTCGACCTCGGAAGTCCACTGTCCCGTCAGGTTTTGACCCTCTAGAACAGACGATCAATATTATGGCGATCAATGACATGGACGATGCTTAAGAGGAGCGAATGAACAAGTTCTAGGAAATGATACAAGCCATCCTTGGAAAGATGGAATGCCTAGTGGCCTCCAGGTCTCCTTCTTTGATCGATTCCCCTCCTGGTGAGGACATTGTTCCCAGGCAAACTCCTCCATCAGCCTCCAAAGACAGTTCTACCTCCCGTGGGGTCTCCCAAACCGACATAGATGCTATGGTGGCCCATAGCCTCAAGAACAAGGTCCCAGGCATGTAGGAGACGCGCTCTATCAAAAGCCATACCTTTCCTCCAAACTATCAAAAAGGGAAGCTCTCTACACCAGCATACTGCTCACTTCCAGGCAGCTGATCGGGAGACGACAATTGACGAACGAGTCCTCCTCTGCCAGTTCGTCGAAACTCTGGAAGTTGAGACACTCGCTATCCTTCGTGCATTTTTCTCCATAATGCTCGAAGAAGGGCGCATCACTCCTAAGCCGGCAAGGCAGCCCAAGTTCCTGTCTCCAGGAATCGAGAACCTCTGGTGCGCATATCACCAGATACGAGGCCGTGACGTCAGCAAATGCACTGGCTTCCACAACCTCTTGGTAAAAAAATACAGCAATGTTACGAAGTTCAAGGTAACCTAGAAGGACACCTCGAGTCCCTCTTCTGCATGAGCAAGAAGACCTCCTGACACCAGCCCAAGGAAACACTAAGCTAGACCATTTTCAGGCCCTCTTTAAGGCAATGCTCCAACAAGGCCTTGTCACTCTCAAGCCTGCCAAGAAATTGAGGCATCTTGCCCAGGGCACGAAAAAGCTCTGGTGCCCATACCACCAAGTATGGGGCCACAAACTCAACGAATGCTCTGGGTTCGAAGCTCTCGTAGAGAAAGTTCGGTAGGGCCACATTGTTTGTGCGATTCTCTTGGAGTCCATCCAGACCGTCGCTCCCTTTCCGAAGGAAGCCACACTATCAGCCCGTCCTGAGTATACGTCGGACCCTTCAAAGCCTTCAACCTCTCAGCCCTAGAAAGTCTACCATGGGTGGAGTAAGCTCAAATCCTTGAAACATGTGGTGGTCTACCTAGCAAGGGCTACTCCCTAACCAGATAGGGTAGTTCAGGCACCCCGTCAAGGATCTCAAAGTAGACGGCAGACACCTAGGTCAGCCCGGGACTGAAGTGGAACCTATTGAGGTTGACCCGACCATCTTGAGTGGGTGCCTGACAATCTCCTTTTCCGAAGATGACCTTCAGTTGGGAGCCAAATTTCATAATCGCCTCATCTTCGTGAATGGTGAACTTCACACTTACCCTCTCAATCGGATCATGCTAGATGGGGGGTCAGTCAACTTGATCCCAAGAAGGATCCTTACCCGATTGGGATTAGGGTCTGACGACCTCACTCCTACCCACATCACTATGCAAGGGTTTAACCAGTCAGGAGAAAATCCAGCTAGCACAGTGTGCCTTCGTCTCCAGATCGATGATCTCAACAATTACGCCCAATTTCACATAATTGACACCGATACCTCCTACAACATCCTGCTTGGTCGTCTGTGGCTTCACGACAAGGGAGTAGTTCCTTCCACACTCCATCAATACTTCAAGTATAGCCAAGATGGAAGGCAACACAAGGTCTATGCTAATTAAAGATCGTTCCCTGTAGCTGAAACACACTATGCCGACGCTAAGTATTATTTCATAGAAATTCCAACTTAAGTATAGTCAAAAGCATGACAACTGGAAGGCTGTCAGATAGACAGGACCTTCGTCTCGTGATGATGTTGAGGATATGGGGCGAATGATCACGAAAATATTCAAAGAAGAGGAAAGACAGGGCAAGATCCTCCCCTTGACCCCTACCCACCCAAGCATACCTTGCCACCTCACCGAGGTCATGATATCCTCTCCTCCCCTCGACTTTTACTCCTCCAAAATGAAATGGCGAGCTAGAAGCAGCCCCTAATCCTGAGGAAGCCCCGAAGGTAGACCTTTCAACGTCAAGGGTAACCTATACATCGGACCAGCGAAAGGTCCTGCATGTCCTCATCGCTCTCCTAAAGGTAGAACTAGTATACCAACCACCAAGGAAGGTACTCCAGGTTCCGGCCTCCTTGAACAAGGGGAGCATCAGCAGCCAAAAGAGGATCCTACACTTCTCAAGGGTTGTTGAAGAAGTACAAGCAGACAAGAGTCATCCATTTGGATCTCAGGAACAAGACCCCATGGCAGAGCAGAGAAGTGAGGTTCGTAACCTCTAGAGCCAATTGGAGATCATGCGCATCGCTTCAAAGTATTGTCCTTGAGACTAAGACTTATGACTCGCTCAAGACCAATGTACCTCGAATCGAAGCCAAAGCTTCAGCAGACTGGAGCATTTACAGCGAGCAGGCTCATCGAATCATGAGAACCATGAATTATGAGGCCCTCTCCAATCAAACATTAAGGTGTGAGAAAGCAACTGCTACCCCATTCGCAGTTATTGAAGCCACAACAGGCTGCCACAAAACGAAGCAAGGGGTGGGATATTCTTTTTTATCTCACACTAACAAAGGATGAAAAGCAATAAAACAGAAGAAGACAGAAGAGCGAGAGACATGTTGCACAACACTCTAAGCAAAAAGTGGCATTTCATTCATAAAATAAAAAATTCATACAATTGTCGACATCATCAATACCAAGAGTTGGTGTACAAAGAGTTATAAACGAGAGCGTTCACTCAAGCCTCAAGACTAAGCCTATAATGGTCTTGTTGTGTCCACTTGATTCCATCCTTCAGGGCTGCCGCCTAAAGGAGGGCAAGCTTTCTGACCAAAGGAGGATATTCCCCACGTACCAACTGAGGAGAGAATGGGTCTTTTCCTACCTCACGGGCCACATCAAGAAAGCTTTCTTAATCGTTGATGTTACTTTCAAGAATTGCAATGTCATTCTCATTCTCAAAACATGCGATTTCTTTAACAATCGAAGGAATCTTCGAAGGAAAAATCTCGAAATCTGGATGAACAAACTGACGCATGAGCAAGTTGGTTCTAAGGTTACCCAAGTGTGCCACCGCATAATCGGTGACATTAAAAGGCCCAGGAAAGAACTTAAGTAAATGCCAAAAACAAAACCTCTCAAGCCATTTCAGTCACCTTCGTTTTGAAATGGTCTGCGTAAGGAACCTCGAAGTCTAAAAGGTTGTCTATCAGCTTCTTTGCCAAAGAGGGGAACATGATCAGCGCAAAGAGAGAAGCCTAGCTGAAAAGTTGATAAGCAGCTCTAATAAGATCACGTCTGTTGTTTGCAGAAACATTATAGTGATTGAGCCTGGTGAGTTGTGTAGGGAATGACATCATGGTCTGCAAAACAACAAAGCCTCCCCGAATGCGCCAGACAAGAGGATGAATAAATTGTCTAAAAAAGGAAGTGACTACAAAAGCTGAGCCTATGAAAGGTTCCCTTCGAGCGGAAGGCGCACAACCCCCTCTCAAGGTGGCAAGAGGGATCACCTTGTTGCCCATGATTACCAGGTCATACTTGCTTTCACCTCCAGAGATAGGAGGTTGAGGAGAAGGATGCCGTTCATTCTCAGTAGTAAGAGGCTCCTCATCCTCAATAACCATAGGGTCCCTACTTGAAGAAGCCTGCCACCTACTAGCTTTAAAAGCCTTGGCTGATTGACGAGAAGACATTTATCGGAGGACACTAGTTATAGTCAATGTCAAGACTATTGCCATCTGCCACTAGCAGGGAATCGCCTCCTCGCAGTCAATCGAGGGGTATCACCATCCCACAACCAAGGCATATTAATGCCTCGCTCCAGCTATCAGCATGCGTTGCACGTGTGTCCCTTGAAATCTAGGCACGCCGCCTGACACTAGCAGCATGGCCTATCACCACGCATGCAGAGGACGACCATTCGTCATGCCACAACCCTCCATCTTCACGACCATTTTTGTGATGACCCAAACTTTTCCCGGCTAGTTAGAAGGCATGGTGGGATAGGGAGGCTGAGGAAGAGCCAGCGCCAGGTGGATTTGTGTGAAGAGGCCAGCGCTGATTGGAAGAGCCAGCGCCGGGTGAGTTAGAGAAGAGGCCAACACCGGTTGGAAGAGCCAGCACCCGGTGGATTTGTGTGAAGAGGCCAGCGCCGGTTAGACGAGCCAGCGTCGGGTGAATTTGTATGAAGATGTTAGTGCCGGTTGGAAGAGCCAGTGTCGGGTGAGTTGGAGAAGAGGTCAGCAACGGTTAGAAGAGCCAGCGCTAGGTGGATTTATGTGAAGAGGCTAGTGTCAATTGTAAGGGCCAGCGTCGGGTGAGTTGGAGAAGAGGCTAGCGTCGGTTGGAAGAGCCAGCATCGAGTGGATTTGTGTGAAGAGGCTAGTGCCGGTTGGAAGAGCCAGCGCCGATTGGAAGAGCCAATGCCGGGTGGATTTGTGTGAAAAGGACAGCGCCGGTTGGAAGAGCCAGCGTCTGGTGGAATTGTATGAAGAGGCCAGCTCCGGCTGGAAAAATCAACGTCGGGTGAGTTGGAGAAGAGCCCAGCGTCAGTTGGATTGAGTGCCAGCGTCGGTTCTGTCTCTGATGTGCATGAGTTGAGTATGCCACTTGTTGAATGCATACTGATTGAGTGCCACATGTTCATATTTTACAGTCTTTTGGTGACACTTGGCCAGCCACCTCAACCCAAGGGTACTTAAGCCCCCTTCCTCACCCGTGCCACTCATTCTTACTTCATTTCTCTCTCTCGAAGACATAAGGTGGGAATAAGTGATTGTTTGTGGGCAGCTATAGTGAGTGAAAGCTGTGAGGAGAGAAGTGGAGAAGACACCATTATTGTTAGGTACGTGGATCCATCACCATTACATGATAGTCGTAAGGATGTATGGAATTTATGCATGCAAAATGAGAATGAAAGTGATGTAGAAATTGGGGCTCTTGTTCTACGATAATGGTGAATGTTAAGAATGAATGCATGATTCTTAGAATATGTAAGAAATGCATGCTATGGATGATTTTGTGTATGTTCACATTGTGAGAGAAGGGTTGTTATTATGTGCCTCACCATGAAATGAAGATCATGGAATGTATGCTTGAGACATGTTGTATTCCACTTTGAAGTTCCAGACGTTGGCATGTTCTTGTAGGAGGCTTTTGAATAGACAAATAGGGTCCGGTTGACCTCAAAGCATCCCCATTAGAAAGATATACGAGTCTAGAAAATTTTTTGTTTTTACCCATTGCTGAATTATTTTAAAAAATGAAGTTATATTTGAAAATGGGAAGGTATATCATTATTGACTGTTTTCCTGGATTTTTCATTAATACCACTGTGGTCCCTGATTTTAGCTAACCAAATGAAGTTCATTTTCGGCCAAACCATAGCCATTTGAAAGATATTTTAATGGACTAAAATTTGCATGAAGAAACTATTTTGAAAAGCTTCCTAGATTGAAAGTTATACTTTGTTATATAAATGTATGTTACTGTGGGCAGTATCGATGAAAATCAGAACTATCGCCTTGTTTTCCACAAATTTTTAAACCACCAAATGGAATCCAAATGCTTTCAAGTTTGATTTTTAGAAAGATATACGTCTTGGAGTAAACTTTGATTTTGAAACCGTCACAAGTTGCCTTACGGTTTGAATGCTATAATGATTTGAAGCAGGTACATTGCTGTCCACTTACACAGCAGGGGGCAGTTAGTTAACCCTCATTTCTTTAAATCTTTAAGAGGTCTAACGGAATCCTATTGTCTTTGAACCACTCCCAAGTGAGGGATAGGTGTCTTTGGTATGAAATTGATCTTAGAATCATATTCAAACTCTAAATGGTCCAAAAGTTAGGACCCCAATTATGAGCGCTCATGGGCATGCATGATAATGAAGTTATGTTTTGCTATGACATGAAAGTGTGATTATGATGAATGCCCTGTTGCGATATGAATTGCATTGATTTTAATAATGCTTATGCTTTATGTTAATGAATACTTACTGTTTGAATGATGGTATCATGATGCCTATGCTATATGTGAATGGATACCTCTTGTGTAAATGATGGTATCATGATGCTTATGCTATATGTGAAAGGGTACTTACTGTGTGAATGATGGTACCGGCAGTTGCGATGCTATTATGTTATGTGAAAGGGAACCTACTGTGTGAATGATAGTGCTAGCCACTGCGATTTTTCCCTGACTCCCCATGATAGGACGGGACTCAGAATGTGAGTAGTTGGGAGGGTCGCGCCCCTCAGATCTATGTGGGCACTATACATTGGGTCACCTAATAATAGTGTAACGCCCTCTCGTCAAAAGGGTGCAAGGAGAGGGTAGTGTCTTGCAAGGCCTCTGGCTATTGAAAACCCCAAAGCATGCTGGAGATGTGTGCGTGTATGAGGGCCTTATAAAGTGGGTTTTCCACTTGTCATGGTCCACCCTCCTGAGTGAGGGTAGAAGTCCCAAGTTTAGGATTGGCTTAGCTTGACCAATGTGGCTTCTACTTCAAGAGTAGATAGATCGGTTTGCTTGACTTATTTACGCTTTCTGCATGAGCTTTTAACTAAAATTGTGATTTGCTGTCTTTATTACTCTACTTTCAAAAAGGTGATTGTGACTTATACATTATATATTGAATTGCCTTCCTCACATTTCTGTTAGAGTGTTGAGAAGCATGTTGAGGGACTTTATTTGATTCATGTGTATATGTATATATATATATGTGTTGCGTATTTATTATTACTATCATGCTAGTTGGAATGCAATGGTGTAGATCTGCTTACTGAGCTGTTAGCTCATTCCATCTTATTTTTATAACTGTAGAGTGAAGAGTGTTGACACCTATGCTTAAGGTGACAGGTTAAAAAGCTATCCTTTGAAGACTTTCACTGTATGTTTGGATGTCTCAGTATTGTGTGGTGTACCTCATTTTGTGTATTTTGGACCAGTAGTACTAAGAAGGAATTGTAAAGATTTTTTAACATAAGATGTATGAGATGGCTATACTTTAGAATTGTTCTTTGTTTGATGAATGGTTTTATTCTAGTTTTCTTTCATGGCTTGCTCCTGATTCTGCGTTTTCATGCATTGAGCCACTCCAATTTGAGTGACGTTCGCAACCTTCGATCACGATCTCGCACTCTGTCACCCTCCGGCAGGGTCAATAGGCGGGGTCGTGACAATTATCGTCCCACAACCCTTCGGGTTCTTATCGGCTTTCTCCTCTCCATCAGGAATCCATTTCCGACCACTAAAAAACCCTTCCTCGCCTTTTACTGGTTACTGGAGTTAGCAAAAACCACCGGAAGTCCCCAGAAGACTTTCCTACAACCCTGCGGGGCTTCCCTTCCCCCTGCTGTCCCAATTCAGCAGTTCACCAAAGCTCATCGAAATTCCACTAAGTTTTTGGTGAGCCCAATGCAGCCCCTTCTCATTCTCCTCCAACAACTAGAGGACTGACAAAGCCCTCTGAACTCTCTGCGACGTCCTCAGCAGCAAAACGATCGGAGGAGCACTCGAACCCTAATAGGGCACCTTTGTAAATCCGACTAAGGCCCTGAGAAGCCCTCTTCCTTGCTCAGAAAATCGAAAAGTGTTTGTAATCACCCTGTGAAGCTTCGCACTTCTTGAATCTCACCAAAAAAACTCCTAAGTGCCTGTTTCTATAAGTTTTGGCCGAAAAGTTTTTGACAAAAAATCCCTTGCCAAAGGCTCTGACTCTCTCTCTCTAAAATATTTTTACCATTCGGTAAAACAGTGAAGGGGGTTTTCCCCCTTTCTATACCCAGTGATGCCATAAACTGCCCTCGACAAACATGAAATGACATTCCAGTCCCTAGTTCCTGAAGGCAGTAAGACCAGGCCTGGTCGGGTCAAGCCTAAGACCCGAAAAGGTCATCGCCACAAGCTTCATTCAAAGGACAGCGTTGCGCACTCCGTCAAAGGACTATCGCTGCACTCCTCGTCTAGAAGTTATCACTGCACGCCTCATCAAGAGGTCATCACAACGCATTTTGTCAGGAGCTACCGTCGTGTACTTCACCAAGGGGCCTAATGCCGCATGCGTCATCTGACACTTAGTGCCATGTGCATGCCGTGGCACTCTCAACCGGACCATCGTCCTGTACTCTTAGGAAATTCATCCCCTGCACCACAGCCTCACTCCTCAAGGAGTCAAGCCTCTGATGATGGCTCTACTCCCCATGGAGTCACATGCCCTCACCACGCCACGGCCCATGATGCATGACCTTAAACTGCATAGCTGAGGTCTAGTTCACGACCTTAAACTACAAGTTCCAAACTATATGACCTTAAACTGTATCGGTGGTCTAGTTGCACGACCTTAACTGCATAGCCCTCGTTTCAAGACTCTAAATTATAGGGGAGGTCTAGTTGCATGACCTTAAACTGCAAGGTCCAAACTATATGACCTTAAACTGTAGAGGTGGTCTAATTGGACAACCTTAAATTGCATAGTCCTTGTTTCATAACTCTAAATTGTAGCGAACGTCTAGTTGCACAACCTTAAACGGCATGGTCCAAACTATATGACCTTAACTATAGTGGTGGTCTAGTTGCTCAACCTTAAACTGCACAATCCTTGGTTCATGACTCAAACTGTATGACCATGGTCCAGATGTGTGACCTTAAACCATAGTGCACTTCTTGGCCGCATGACGTTAAAAGGTTTAACATGATGGTCCAAACTACATGATCTTAAATTGTAGCGGAGGTCTAGTTGCACGACCTTAAACTGCATGAATTTAAACTACATAGCCACGTTCCAAGCTACAAGACCCTAAAAATTGTAACGCACGGTGCGACAAATGGCCCATGCGCACAGCTCCAGCCGAGAGATAGACCACTCCTTCGTTAAAAGGGTATCTCAGCAACATCCCCAGTGGAGTTAGATGCACGCAGGGGTCGTACCTACCCCCTTAACCTCCAATGGGTGTGTTCCGAACAAACATCCCAGTAAGGGTCACATCCTACAGGAACCCGCTATCCCTAGGGAGTTAGGGTCATCCTTATCCATTCAACCATCAATGAGGTTCATATGTGATCTAGTTTGTCATCCTCAATGGAGTTACATGCACCCCATTGCTCATTATCCCCGTGGAGCCACACTGGCCCTCCTAACCCCTAGTGAAATCTCTTCCGTCTGCCACTCCTCGAGTGCTGCTATCTCCATCAAAAACCTCTCTTCTTGTGTATAACCTTAACCACCTTTATCCTTAGGAGTCAGATAGATATCCACAACTCATCCCCCATGCAGCTTTACCTACATGACAACCCATACACTGGTTCATGCTGCATGACCTTAAAATGCATAGCTATTGTCCGTGCTGCATGACCTTAAACTGCATCGCCATGGTCCAAACTATATGACCTTAAACTGTAGTGGAGGTCTTGTCGCATGACCTTAAACTGCATGGTCCTAGTTGCATGACTTTAAGCTACATAACCACAGTCCAAGCTATATGACCTTAAACCATAGTGCTCATCTTGGACGCATGACACTAAACTGCGTTGCCTAGGTTCAGGAGGCATGACCTTAAAGATGCCCCCACATATGAGCACACACCTTTTACACGTATCTCTGTGCACATCTTCCCTTACCGACCTGTTCGTGTTCTCACATCACCTTTATTGCTGCCCCAGTGAGTCCACATACATGCACATGCCCTTTACATGCATCTTCAGGCACGTCGTCCCTAACCGACCCGTTGGTGTGCGCATACCACCTCCATTTTCTCCCCGGTGAGCTTACATACGTGCACGCCCCCTTTACATGCATCTTTACGCACGCCTTCCCTAGTCGGCCCATTCGTTTGCGTTCACCACCTTCACCATCATTATCATCCTTTCCCCATTGAGTCTTACTCATGCTCACCAAACTGCGAACCCTTCTGCAAGCCATTCTTGCCGTCAGCTAGTGGGTCACCATTGCTCACCCACCATCCAGCCATCTTCAACTCTTCATAAGGCAACTTCATTCTGTCTTCCCAAGTGAGTCCAAAGTCATCACCAAGCTCACTTTATGGCCTCCACAACCTGTCATTCATCACCACTGCGGTCCAACTATATGACCCTAAACTATAGTGCACGTCCTAGCCGCATGACGTTAAAAGGCTTCGCATAGGTCCCAAAGGCACGACCTTAAACATGCCTTCTCAAAAAAATAGGGGCATGGTGCACATCTAGACAAGGGAACGCCATGAATAAAAATGATGGACGGGCATGGTCACGAAACCATGAGTAAGAAAGTTCCTTGGAAAAGAAAATCCAGGCACGATGAAAACCTCGAAAGGGCATCGTGAATAAAAAAAGGATGAAAAGGGTGGACATGACCGCAAGTCATGGGTAAAAGAGCCCAAAAATAATAAGAGTTGGCGAAAACCGTCTTCAAAGGTGCCACTTCCCCTGTTCAAGTGAAAACCTGCAAAAGGGCGCTTGGATCGACAAGATCGGATGACGCATGACTGCCACCTCAGCTGACATCCAGTTTCCAAATAGTCAAGATCCTGGCTAATGAGGTCGGCCTAAATCCTCAAAAGCCAGCATCTAATCGTAACACTAGATAGCTCGTCAGGGAGTGAGAGCCGTATAAGATCCTCCAAGAACATGGGGCATAAGATCTTCCAAAAACATGGCTCATCAGGGGGTGAGAGCCACACAAGATCCCCCACATTTCAACATGGCTCCTTAGGGAGTGAGAGTCGCATAAGATCTCCCAACAATCATGGCTCATCAGGGGGTGCGAGCCGCATATGATCCCTCACGTTTCAACATGGCTCATCAGGGAGTGAGAGCCACATAAGATCTCCCCAGTTCAACAATAACAATACTCCTTGAGGGTGAGGACGATGATTAGAATATCCATCCGAAAATGCTAAGGACCATCATGAAGGCAAGAAATTGACGAAGCCAGGGTCTAACTTGCCACAAGTTTCAGGGTACATCTTGCTGAAACCCCCTAGCCTACATGGGACCAAACTTTCAGGATGGGTCAAAAGCCCCCTACTGGACCTCGCTAGATGGGAGCTATAGAGATATCCTGTGCATCAAAAGCAAACCTGGTGTCGCATCAAACAATGTCGTTTAAAGGTTCGTAGCATTTGGCCTTCAAGAAAAGGCCTGATAGTCCCTTGAGGGTGAGGACTTCAACATGATCCCTCAAAATTCTTGACTGATTACACTTCTCAATTCTTTTGAAGCATAAAAATCAATGGGGCATGCTATTGGAAGGTATTTTTCATCAACATGGGGTCTCCGCTCAATAAAGGCCTAGCAAATAGTGAAAATTTTGAGAGTCTCAAAATAGCCTTAGAATTGGCCAAGATCTTCATGAGGTCTCTCAAAAAGTCTCTTGTTAAGTTTTGTCACATTCCAATATGTCTAAGGCAGTACAGACTGAGAAACAGTTCCAGCAAAATCGACCTCTAGCACCCTGAAACAGACCCTATAACTAGAGCTATATTTTTGGTGTCTCAATTTGCTGTGAGACTACCACCATTGAAACCGGCACAGTTGAAAACTCTCAAGGGTCAAATTTCAGCTCGAACGGACACTCTAGAAAGAAGTGATATGCAAAAGAGTGAAACAGGAGGGGCCGCATGCTATTCCTGTGCGAACACCCCGCAAGTCCATGCCATGGAAGGGACAGTCACGATCAGTGACTTTCGATGCTCATATCTCACAAGTCCCAAGTCGGATCTCTCAAATTTGGTGAGCATGTTCATCTAGTCAAGACGAGCGATTCGATATGTGGTACACCAGGGATGACAACCGAGCGCAAAGAAAAGCTAGAGAGAAGTTGCTAATCTGTGAAGAAACTGCAGGAAATTTAGCAACATCATGTCTTTCTCAAGAGGACGGATCACACCGCTGGCAAGCTCGATCGATGCGGGACCAATTATATTACGGGCATAAGATCTCGGGCTATCACTGACCCAAACCCCGTATATGATGAACGGTTGGATTCTGCACATGAAGCCAACGAAGCAACTGTAAATTCTGTCGCCAAAATTCCTGATTCCGGCCAAATTTCCAAAGTTGCAAAATCTTCGTTCGGGCACGGAATCAAGCTGCGTTTATTACCCCGTGATCGTAACGGCATACTCAGTGTAGTTCAGTGAAGAAATCATCGAAAAACATCAAGGAACGAGTACACTATCCATGGTTCGAAGTTGGTATCAAATTGATTAAGGAAACAATCATCTTACGATCAACCGGGCATCAGAACAACCCCTGATCATCCATGCAAGATCACAAAAGTTTTAGGGCAACATAAGGACTGTTATGAAATTCTACGAATTGTTATGAAGGGGCAAATATGTCATTTTGTACCCTATGTTTTAATTTTTTTTAATTTAGTTTAATCTGAATTTTCAGCAATTAGGGTTACTTTTGATCGTCCACCCATGTTTGGGGCAAATTCTATATATACATACCAACATTGTACAAAAAAAAAAAAAGGACACACACACACGATCCATCCCCTTGCTAAAGAGAGAGTTTTTACTGAATATAGTTTCTCTTTTTTTCCACTATTGTGTCACGCTTGAGAGAGAGAGTGAGGTGAGAGAAATATTTGATCGGAAACCCTAGGTTCCAGGTAAACCTTCTCTCTTCTTTTTCTTTTCTTCTGTGTCTCCTCTTTTCTCTCTTCTTCTCTTACTTCTTCTTCTTCCCCTTCTGAACTCTCCTCAGAGGCCATGCATAGCAGTGGCAGTGTCGTGCATGCCTCTTTGGTAGCCTCACAGGTCGCGCATGGCGATGGAAGTTCAACTCACGCGTCTCTTTCCCCCTTTGTTCTATCTCTTTCACGAGACCTACAGACGACGCTGCTCATCGCTGTCTGCAAATATATCCTAAGCGCCTCAGCGAAGGACACTGGTACCAAAGCCTATCACCACCGGCAGGGGCTTCACCCTGTCGCGTGACTGCTGCGGACGACAATAATTATCCCCGTCCGCAAAGTGTCAAGGCAATATTTGTCACCGCGCATTGGCTTCTTCTACGCTTCCCTGCGCCCATCACCGTACACCCTACGAGAAGCAAATGTCGTGAGACCTATGAGAAGTTATCATTGGGCACCTCGTTAGGAGCCATCACTTTTCACTACGGAAATGTCCACTCATCGTGCTGTTAACGACGATGCCCATTACCATCGATCTCTCTTCTCTTCATCCTCTTCTCTTCTAACTTGACTGAGGGTAGATCTAGCTTAGCACCGCCATCTCGGTGTCAATTTGAGTAGCATTGCCACCATGCTGGTCCTGAGGACCATGCCCGTCTTGCTACCAGTACGAGTCGATAATTGTCTGAATGTCATGCTAGCTTCACCTCTGTATTGAGTTTTTCTTCTCTTTTCTATCTTTATCTAAAACTTTATATTTCATATTGCTCTCACGTGAACGTGCGTTGCCCTAAGACAAGGGTGGGTCTCCTTGACCCACTTGTCGTACACATTAACTATAGAAGTGTTGTGCAGAAAACAAGAAGATTGTTGGTCAAGGGAGGCGATTCCAAACCATGTAAAGCAGCTGGGGGGATTTCTTCGTGATTTAAGAGAGTGCCCATGCGAACCAGCCCGAGTAAGTCCTGAACCCACCTAAAATTCCTCTCTCATCAGTTGGTATATTTGCTCTTGCTCTCGGGCAAGGTTTTGAGAGAGTGATCTCAAACCCCGGGTTCACCAGAAACATGAGGTACGTGCCACCAGATCATCTAGATCTAGAAGGCGAGATTGAGGCACCTAACCACTAAGATGTATCAAGACCTGAAGAAAGCTTTTTGGTGGAATGACATGAAAACGGAAGTTGCACTGTTTGTTTCTAAGTGCTTGAAATGCCAGCAAATGAAAGATGAGCATCATAAACCCGTTGGGTTGTTGCAAGCCTTACCCGTATTGGAATAGAAACGGGAGCACATTGCTATGAAATTTTTCTCTGGTTTTCCTTGAACGAGTTCCCAGCATGATAGCATTTGGGTCGTTGTGGACCGGCTGACCAAAGCTGCCCACTTCTTACCGATCCGGACAACCCACACCTTTGATAAACTGGCCCAGTTATACATCAAGGAGATAGTGAGGTTGCATGTAATACCAGTGAACATCATGTCCGATAGGGACACTAGATTTACCTCTAGATTTTGGGCTTGTCTGCTGTTAGTCTTGGGGACGAGACTTACTTTTAGCATTGCCTTTCACCCCCAGACTGATGGGTAATTAGAGAGAACCATTCATACTTTGGAAGATATGTTAAGGGCTTGTGTCATTGATTTTAAGGGAAGCTGAGATGATCAGCTACCCCTGATTGAATTCGCCTATAACAATAACTTCCAAGATAGTACTTAGATGGCGCCTTTTGAGGCCCTATATGGAAGAAAATGCAGGTCACCCATTTGTTGGGACAAGTTTGGTAAAATAAGGCTTTTAGGGCTCGAAATTGTCCAAGTGACCTCAGAAAAGATTGCTTTGAATCAGGAGTGGTTTAAGAAACCTCAGAGTAGGCAGAAGAGTTAAATCGATAACCGAAGAAGAGGCCTCGAGTTTGAGGTGGGTGATGGGGTTTCTTGAAGGTGTCGTCAACTAAGGGCATTATGAGATTCGGTAAGAAAGGGAAGTTAAGCCCGCATTATATTGGACCTTTTGAGATTTTGGGAAGAGTTGGAGGAGTGGCATATCGACTTGCCCTACCACTAGAATTGGTGAACATCCATGATGTCCTTCATGTATCTCTGTTAAGGAAGTACTAGCATGACCCGTCCCATGTTCTGAGTTATGAACCAGTTTCGATCAGAGAATACCTGACGTTCATCGAGCTGTCAATTGAGATACTGGATAGAAGGGTACAGGTATTGTGTAATAAGGAGATCCCTTTGGTTCATATTTTGTGGCTGTACCATTCACAGGAAGAGTCGACATAGGAATGAGAAGCTGAGATCCGAGATAAGTACCCCTATTTGTTTGTTTAGCAGAGGTATGATTTTGGGAAAAAAATCCTTTTAAGAAGGGGGGGGGGAGGGGGGAGGATGACGTAAGGATCTAGACGTTTTGGCATTCGGTAGTGCGTCGGCGAGTCGTTGGCACGGGTGATCTGGGACGCAGATGCTGTCGAGCATGCGATGCTACCGACCATATGATGCTACCGAGCATAGAAGCCGCCCATCATGACACTATTGAGCATGCTGCCGCGCATAGAAGCCACCGAGCGCGATGCTCCCAAGTGCTCGGCAGTCCAGGGGAACTTTTTCTCTCTCATGATTGCTTGCATGCTTCTTGGACACCATGTGGCACTTGCATGTCTCTTGTGTGCCAAATATCAGTTGCATGCTACCGCCCCCCTTTTTTTCTTATTTAAACCCCAACTTCACACCCCTCCATGGGGTTTAGCTCTCTCTCACTCACGTCCGCCCATTTAGCCTTAAGAAGCTTAGCATTTTTTGAAAGGGAAACCTATGTAGGCATTTTGGAGTTCACTTAGTGTAGTAAGTAGATCTATGCATGTTTAATTAGTTCATCAAGTGTGAAATTCATGCATGAATATGAATTTGATTGTGAATATGGGTGTGGATATATGCTATTGAAATCTTGCCAAAATATGCCCTGTTTTTCAAAACTATGACTCCTATTTATGTCATCGATTGAGTATCAAAAACATCTTTGTTGATCGTCAACTTTTGTCAGAAAGTACCTCTTTGAATCTATTTTAAGATGGAAAAGACCTCCTGTTAATACCTCTTTTGGTTTGAAAGTTATTAGGCATTTTCTGAAGTATGTCATAATTGTGAAATGAATTTCCAAGACTGTTAGGTGTTTTTGTTTGGAACTGTTCACTGACCAAAATGTATCAGAATGAAGTCATATCACTTCTTAAAGGAAGATAATGAGTCTATTCTAAAAACCGATTGAAACCATGTTAAAATTTCTATGGATTGGAAGTTATGGCCATATTTATATGAGAATGTCGCACTGGAAAATTTTGTTGTAAAGTTAGGAATTTTCCAGAACTATGAATCCCATTTATGTGATCAATTGAGCATCAAGAACATCTATGTTGATCACGAAATTTTTTGAGAAAGTATCCCTTTGAATCTATGTTAAGATAAAAAAGACCTTATATTAATACCTCGTTTGGTTTGAAAGTTATTAGGAATTTTTTGAAGTATGTCATAACTGTGAAATGAATTTCAAAAACTATTCGGTGTTTTTGTTTGGAACTTTTCACTGATTAGAATGTATCAGAATGAGGTCAAATCACTTTCAAAAGAAAGATAAATGAGTCTACTTTAAAAAAAGTTTCAGAATGATGATAAAAGTTTCGGTAATTATAAATTTATGTCCATCATTCTATGAGAATGTCACACTAAAATTCCTGCTATAAAAACATGAACTATGCTCCAAGACTGTCAAGCAGTTTAATGAGCTTTAATCCAAAACTTGGAGCATGAAAATTGTATTTCATGAGCCGCGATTAAGATGAAAGTGGTCCTGGGTCTAAATGACTTCTGAATCTTATGTTATGCCCTTAAAGGTGGACTACATTCGCTGTGGAACACCAGAAAATAACCTAGTGATATCCTTTGAGTTAATGAGCTTAATGATATGCTTGCCAGAGTTATGCTCGATTGTGATATGTTCTGTTATGATAATTTTATTTTCTGTTATGAAATGAAAGTATGCTCTGTCATGAAATAAAAGTATGTTTTGTTATGAAATGAAAGAAAGTATGCTCTGTTATGAAATGAAGGTATGCTATGAATACATATAATAAGACACACTCAGTTGTGATATGAATGCATGATATTGAGATATGCTCAGTTATGATATGGATGCATGTAATAAGACATGCTTAGTTATGATATGGATGCATGTAGTAAGACATGTTCAGTTATGATATGGATGCATATAGTCAGACATGTTCTGTTATGATATGATATGCTCATACTCTAAGATGATATGGTAAGAAATGTGTGAATAACTATGCAATGGGTCATCCATTGGTAGTGTAATAAGATATGATAAGAAAGTTTTGCCGACAGTTGAGATCTTTCCCTGACTCCCAATAATAGGAAGGGAGTTAAGATGTGAGTCACATGGGAGGGTCGTGGCCTCCAATATGTGTGTATGGCACTACGCAATGGGTCATCCATTGGTGGTGTAATGCCCTCCAGCTAGAGAACAAATGAGGGTCATGTTTTGCAAGGCCACCGCCTATCAAAAGCCCCAAAACACGTTGGGGACTGTGTGTGTGTGTGTGTGTATGAAGGCATTATGAAATAGGTCATCCATTTGTCACCGTTTTCCCCACCTAAGTGATGGTAAAAGTATTAAGCAATGGGATTGGCTTTTCTTGATGGAAAGGGCTTCTACTTTAGGAGTAAGGAAACTAGGGAGTGAGTTAGTTAACAATGCTTGTTACTTGCTTAAATACGTCGATCGACTAAGACTTGTATGGTTGAATGACTAAATTGAGCTCTGCTCATATCATATATGATTGATCTGATTTTCCATTGCTTTACTATGAATTTTTCACTACACACTGGTAGAGATGATTTTTATACATCGTTCATATTTTATAAGAATTGCATATCACCCTGAGTATTGTTATGAGAGAATGTTCATAGGAATGAAGGCATGGAAACTTGATCTATTTACTGGGCTTTACAACTCACTCTTTTATCTTAATCTATGTAGAGCGATAGCCACAAGTTGAGGACGGGCGGTTTGGTGATCGTGGTTGGGAGTTGGAGCTCTGTGCTTTGGTGGTAGTTTTTATTTTCAATTGTATGTTTTGAATGGTAGTAGCCATATAGTTCTTGTCATTTTTGAAGTCATGTAAATGTTATTGGTCCTTTGAAGCCTTGGACATATTTGTAATACCTTTGAGATATATATGTATATACATATATATATATATATATATATATATATATATATATACGGTCCTAAACTTGGTTGTCCGGTTTTTGTGTTGGTAGTTGTGTGATTGGAGTTTTGTGTTTCTTTTGTGGTTTACTTTGATTCCTTCTTCTTAAAGCGTCGAGCGCACTCCCACCTGAGTGACATTCGCTACCTTTGGTCGTAGTCCCACACCCTGTTGCTCTCCGACAAGTACAAGGGGGCGGGGTCATGACACTAGTTCGGGAACTATCGGCGATGACTCTGAACTAGGAGATGAGAGGAGAGCCTCATCTTCAGGGTAAGTAAGTAACACTTTCAAAAGTGGGCATGGAGTGTTGGGGTGAATAGAGGTCAGAGGGAGAAGCTTGTTATTTCTCTCTTCTTCTTTAAACATGCCCAAGAGCAGCCTTCCTACATCCTCCACATCCTCTTGTAAGGACGCTTCCATCTTTCTTATAGATCTTTGGTCATCATCCTCAGGTTCTCGAGGTGATGTCGGATTTACAAAGTAGTACTTTGCATCGGCATAATGCGTCTCGACGATGGAAAACGATATTTTATATTAGCGAATACCACGTACTGCCTTACATCCCGGCTGTACTTAAAGCATTGATGAAGCATGGACATAACCACCCCTTGGTCATGCATCCAAGGGTGACCGAGGAGGATGTTGTAAGAGGTGTCAACGTCGATCACGTGGAATTGAGTGTAATCATTTAATTCATCAATCTTGAGATATAGGCGATCAGTGTTGGCTGATTTTTCTCCCTACTGATTGAACCACTGAACTGTGATGTTCGTCGATATGAGGTCATCAGATCTCAACCCTAGGTGGGTAAGAATTCTTCTCGGGATGAGATTAATTGCCGATCCCTCATCCAGCATAATTCGCTTGATGGGACACACATGCAACTTGTCGGTTACAAAGAGAGGCCAGTTGTGGAACTTTCCACCCAACTGAAGGTCGTCTTCTGAGAAGGTGATAGCCAAACAATTATTTAGGATTGAAGGGTCTACTTCGATGGGCTATACTTTGGTCTCATATACCTCAAGGAAGGAGAGAGCTTAGACGAGGGCCATACGGTAGTCTCTCGAGAGCATAATGGCGTCATAGCCATTGAGAAGGGTAGGGAGCTTCCTCAGGTGCCCAACCACGTCATACTTGAATTTGTCATCGTCAACCCTTTGAACTCTTAGACCCGCCATGAGTTTGGATGGTAGGGAAGGTTGTGGGGGAGGCTTAGGTGGTGGAAAGCTTTTCTGGGGTACTGATTGACGTTGTCACACAGTCGGCATGGATTGGAAAGGTTGTATGGATTGGGTAGGCAAAGGTTGCGCAACCAGATTTAGGGCCGACTGGACAGGTCATGCAGTCGAGTCTAGTGTGGATTGGTTAGATTGGGTAGTAAGCATATGTGTTGGTAGAGTGGAGGTTGATGGAGGTTGAGAGTCTTAAAATGGTTTGGTGTATGGAACCAATGGTGGTCCCTTATTTGAGCAGTGGTGGTGGATTAGTTGGCATATTTGGGTATGGGATGATTGGTGGACCAGGATACTTCAAGAGTCTTAGTTTATGCATGAGTGGCTGCAACCGCCTCCCTGACCTTAGATCGATTTGAGCAGCGTTGGTCATTGTTTCAGAGAACTGCACCATATGCCATGCTTCATGAGAGTGAAAGTTTTTCCCTCTCAACTCTTTCAGCTGATGTTTGAGCTTAATCTCAGAAGGCCACTAGGATTTCTCAGGCTTAATGTCCCTGTGTTGCTTGATATGCTCCTTGGTAATGGGAGGAAACTTTCTTGTTGGCTCTAGACGCCAAGCGTCGGTGACTGTTAGGAACCCAGCATTTTGGGCCACCATCTCTTTCAACTTTTTTCAATGCTGCCTGCTAATGTTGCAGCCTTTTAGTTCTTTGTCAAGAGCCTCGAAGTCTGGGCATTCAAAAGTCAGACTTGTGAAAGACATGTTAGAAGAAGAAGAAGAAGGGGTAGAAGGGTCAGGGATACAAGAAGAAGAAGGGAGAGAGCTTCTAGGGTCATCACTCAAGTTGGATCAAACCAGGTAGACATGAGCAAGGGATCTTTTAAGTCTTTACCTTGCTTGGACCATTGGGGGGTGCTTTTAATGTCGTCACCCTTGTCAGATGTGTGCAAGGGATTTTTAAGGTCTTTAACCTGCTTAGACCATTGAGGGGTGATTTTAGTGTTGTCACCCTTGTCGGACGTATTAGGAACCTGTGCAGAGGAATTCTTAGGAATTCCCTCTTGACCGGGCTGCGGTCTTGGACGTCGAAAGTGACTGACTCCGGGAAGAAATCCCACAATGTTGGTAATGGAGGAATGGGCTCGAGGAACTCCGCCTCAGTTGGGGGTTGAAGGGTTCTCCTCCTTCAATGAGCAACCCTTAGTACTCTTTTCTTACCCTTTTCTTGGCTGGCGTAGGCTCATGGGGATCACATTGGATCTTTCCTTGTTTGGCGAACCATCTCCTTTCTCATGGATTTCATCCTATTCCGCCCTCGATAGATTTGCCATAGTTGAGAAGTGGAGCGTTCTCCTGAACCAAAAAATCTAGGTAGCACGCCGTCACAGGAGGTTTGCGTCAGAGTTACCACTTGGGCTGGCAACGTAGAGGCTTGAGCATTATCTTCGCACTTTCTCCGTCACTAAGGCTTGGAAGGCGAAGCACATATCCAGATCATGGCCACATAGCTGATAATACGGGCACCAGATATACTTAGTCCCTCGAGCAATGCATTTGGGCCGTCTCTATAAGGACCACGATTTTCTCCCAGTCCAGTGATGCACACGACAAATGGAGGGTAAGAAAGAGGCCTAGCTCCATTTGGAGCATCGCCATGCATGTTTTAGAGGTAACATTGGCTGTGTAAGAGGAAAATGCAGAACCGGCTGTGTAAGAGGAAAACGCAGTGCCTGCTAGGTAAGAGGAAATACAGTGCCGACTGTGTAAGAGGAAAAGTAGTGCCGACTGTGTAAGGAAGATGCAATGCCGGCTGTGTTTGAGAGCCCATCGCTGTCTGTGAATTCAAGGCCTAGCGCTGGCTGTGACCCAGCGCCCTTTGTGAAATGAGAGCAAAACAGAGTAGTGCCGGGAGCGAGCGTCTTGGTCAAACATACGGCTGCTGCCCGTGTTAACACGACCCCGTACGTATCAGAGCCACATGTAATTGCGTCAGCCACAGTGAATCCCACCAACCATGGGTACTTAAGACCACCCCCTCTCCTTTTACGACGAGTTCTCCTCATCTTACCTTATACTCTCTCTCTCCCCCCCTAAGGAGCTCACTGTCGCCCCTTGAAGACAACCAACATGTGAAGGTGGAGGAAGCCAGAGAAAGTTGTTGAAGGAGATTGAAGACACTGTGAGAGTCGAGGTAAGTGGGATTAGCTTCTATGCATCCATGGTTTTGTGTACAGATTAAATATTGAAACAGATAAGATGATAGAAGGGAAAATGTGAGGTATGAATGGGTTGACATGAGATTGAAATTTCAGGTTTGTGCTTCTAAATGCCATGACTGACTTAACTATACAAATGATCTTTTATTCATGGAAACTCATACAATCGCTCATGGTGAGGCTTGCTAACATGGACAAGGTTCCATGCTCAAAGTGTACCTTGGCCATGAAATATTATGTGTTCTTTAAAAGGATGGTAATTTGAGAATAAGAATTTCCAAAACTGTGACTGTCTTTGCATCGAAGTGTTTAATGGTGAAATTGCATCCAAATGATACCAAATTGGTCTCAAATGAAAGGCATGTATGTCTACTTTAAGTCTAAAATTTCGCATGCATGAAAAGATATGGCCTAAAATGTCAAGGCATGACATTGCTCACAGTCGCTGCTAATTCCAGCAACTGTGGCCCTCTTTGGGCAATGCTTTTGACCCAGAAAACCGTGTCCAAAAACCTTAAAATTATACCATTGGAAAGGTCTATGAATGTACTCAAAGTTGCATGTTTTGAAATTCCCCATGGATTTTGAGTTATACCCCAAAGAATGCGAACATGTCGCTGCGCATTGTCACAGGGAAAATTTCCAGCAACTAATGCTCGCCTCATCCTGATCTATTGAGCCGTCAAATGGCACCCAAATTCTTTCAAATCACTATTTTTGTAAATATCTTTATATTAGCTCAAAGTTTCATGTTTGAGAAAATCTAGAACTCCCACTAAATCGGGAGCTACGCCCTCGCAAAGAGGGGCATATCACTGTTACTTATCACTGCATCAATTTTATGACCATGCGGCGCTAGGTTATCTTGATATATGAACAATGTGAATGTCGTATGATAAATTTCATGCATATGCCATAAAGATATGTGAATGATGTCACATGACTGCATTGTGTGAGAAAAAGCGGTCACGAGCGCAATAGTGATGAACTGAATTCGTAATGAGTGCCAAATGCTACTGTGAAGACTTATGCCCTTTGAAAGCTTATGAAATGAATGTCTTTTGCTAAGTATTATGATGTTATGATGAAATATGATTCATTTTCTATCAGGCATTGAATTGGCCACTATGCGGTGGGACACTCACCGGTAGTGGATATTGTTATGATACTGCGATAAATGGCCACTGCTTATATGGATATTGGCCACTACGCGGTGGGACACTCACCTGTAGTGGACATTGTTATGACATTATGACAAATGGCCACTTCTTATATTGATATTGTCCATTACACGGTGGGACACTCACCGGTAGTGGCTACTGCATGATATTGCCTGCTAAACGATGGGACACTCATTGGTAGTAAGAAAAGTGATGAGTCCACTCCTACCTGAGTGACAAACGTTACATTGAATCACGAACCTGCACTCGATCGCCCGTTTCCGTGTAAGATACACTGGTTGGGGGAAGGGTTATGGCAGTCTCGATGGCCTCGGTGCGATGACCCCTACTTGAATCCTTATACAGAACATTGCCTGAAGAAGGTCTGGTGGTAGTTCATCAAGATAATCCTTTTGCTCATCTTCTTCTTGAACCATCACCATGTGGGATGTCTCAGCTGCCCCAAATGCTTTCTGGAAACTGTCGAGCTGTATTTGCCCCTTTTGGATTAAATCCTCAATGTGGTCTTTGAGAGTGAAACACTCCAAAATAGGGTGCACCAACATTCTATGATAGGCAGAACTTCTTCTGGCTTCTTCATCTCAAGCAAGGAGATCATTTGTTGTTCTAGCAACATCCAGAGTAGGGACGGGACCCACTCCTTATCAAAGATATTGTCTATATTTCTCTTCTCTACCCAATAGTCCTTTTCAAAAAGGTTCGGAGGTGGAGGCACCCTATTGTAGTCTGGGGTTGTTGTTGACTTGCTTGAGGTGTTCCTTGAGTATTCGCGGGGTTCACCCCTTTGGATAAATCAAGGGTTTAGGGAGAGGCCTTCTTGGGATCAGATATGGTGACAACAATGCTAATCATCCCTCTCTGTTAATTACCATGAGAATTGGGGCGAGCATTACCAGAGTTTCGACTGTTTTCCCCGCTTGATGATTGCACTTGGGGCACATCATGATGCTTAAAGAGGCTTTCTATGTGGATTCCTTTAGAGATCAGATCCGATATAGAAGTAGGGTTTGAAGCCTCAACATGCTAGGAGGAGGCGGCTGCCTTGGTTCTTGCCCAGCCGGATGGGTGGAGCATTAGCGCCATGGTGAGATGAATTCTCAAGGGGCCAAGCACTTTCCATCAATTCAAGCTTCTCCATTGCTCGGGCTATCATACTCTCAAGCCGAGTCAGACGATCTTCCTGCTCGTCGTTAGGTTGCTCGACGACCATCACGCTGACTCTCTCCTCGGGAAGGTCAGTCTCTTACGCGGTTAGGATCATGTGTGCCCACCGGACTGGGTGCGGTAGGTCGGTCAGCAGGGGTTCGACATAACCCGACTGAGCTCGAGCCTTGTATTCAAACAGAGTGAGGACTAGTTCATGATGGTCTAAGGACCACCAGGGCTACCGGGTTGGGTCATCTCCTATGACACTAACAACCATGCAGGATTTTGGCTTTCCCATCTTAGACTCTGCTACTGCCTGTAGTGGGTAGAAGGGGTTCTCGGCCAAGGGGTTCGCAAATTTACTTGCCCCGAATGTGCTGGGTCCTTCTCTCGGCATGATTCACACGCCTTTGTAATGCTTGGATCTCAAGTTCTGGTATACTTCCTTCTCGAACCGAGACTGGGGCAGTGATTGTGAGCAGTCAGCCTTCTTCAAGCATGTCGGAGCCATCTCCATGAGGCTAGGAACAGTAGTCCGTTTGGGCTTCTGTCTTAGCTTAGGGAGAGATGGGGAATGGAGGACCTCATCACCAGATGGAGTCTTGCCCCGAGCTCTTTTGTGAGCTCCAAAGGCAAGACTGAAGAGGGGATTGTAAGAAGGTACTCTTAGGGACGATCTTCGAGTACTAGGTCTTGAGTTGTTCGACTGGAGGAGAAGGGACAAACGGGGGAGGAAATAGCCGTTAATGACCTTTTGGTCTGGAGCTTAGGACAGTCTATGGGGTGGGCGCGTGTGCGCCCCTCAAAGAAGGATTCTGGGTGACTTGGGGTTGATCCCAGCTTGAGTAGCAGGTCTGGCCTTAGGTCGAGTACCCTGAGCATGTGTGCATGAGAGAAAGGCCTTATGACCACCTCTCATAGAGTGCGCAAATATGTGCTCGGGTAGGCGCAGCAACAGGGCTGCCCCAAGCAGTGCGATGCATATGCATACTGTGTATAGGGCAGGGTCCAAGAAGACTCAAACTCTGACAGTAGTTCGAGGCAGCTTGAGGGTTGCCCCGAGGTGTGGCTCGAGTGGATGGACCACGAGCTATGGTGAGTGTGTGGGAGGTGGTGGCCTTTGGGCCTCCTCGATGTGTCGAGCCTCTTGTTATAGGGGCTCAATGTGATAGAGAGTGGGGGGTGGCCTTACTGCGACCCACATGAGCAATGACAGATGGACTACTAGTTGCAGGAAAGGAAATGATGGCCTTTCGGCTGCCTCAAGCAGTGGGACCGGCAAGTGACTTGCCTATAACAGGGTGCATGCGATGTGTGGTGGCTACTGCGCCACCCATGCAAGGTGCATTGGTAGAGGGTCCAACAATGCTAGGAGCTGGGGAGTAAGGGACATTTAGGTCCCTCCTCAGACCAATCTAGGTGAGGACCTGAGAGTGTGACACCGGGTCAACACTCAGAAGGAAGGTCGAGAATGAGGTTCGTGGAACCTGTTCTCGAGGAAGACTCCCAAGTGCGAGGATTAGAAAATCTCTGACTCTGATAAAGGGGTATCCCAACGACATGTGTGTGTTAGAAAGCATGAATGAAAGAAAGGAAAGCCAAGCAAGAACAATTTGGCGATGGGGTAGCATGTCCCGAGTGGAGTCACCAAGCTCGTTAGGTATCTCGATCTCACCTTGTGGTTCGGGATGACCTGGTGGCATGGCTCCGAGTTCACGTCGAGCCTGGGACAAGAGATCGCTCTCTGGAGAACCGCATAAAGATGACACGAGCATCAATGCCAACCAGTGATAGAGGAATTTGGTTGTGAGGCGAGACTTACCTCACGTGGGTTTGTGACACACTCGGGCTGCTTGCGTAGGCATCCTCTTAGTTCATGAGGAAGGCCCCCTGGTTTGAGGCCGATTCGAAATCACCTCTCTTGACCTGTTTCTTCCTTCTTGCATTCACACACATACATTAAAGGTACAGACAAGTGGGTCAAAAGAACCCACCTTGTCTTTGGGTGCACACAAATGTGTACATTCAAAGAGAAAATGGGGGAATGGTGTCATTGAGTCTATGTTAATTAGATAGCCTTTCGACATCTTCTTAACAGGGGACTCACAACAATATTCCATAGTAGAGAATGAGAGAAATGGGGTGAGATGGAGAGAATAACATAGGGAAGAAAAGAGATAAGAGATAAAAAGAGAAGAGAATAGAGAGAGAAAACAGAAATGAAGATTAGTTTGGCTTTCACCTAGTTCTTCAAAAAGAGAGAGAAAAATTAGAGAGAGAAAAGAGAAACAAAGGCTAGTTTGGTTTTCACCTAGTCCTTCAAAGAAGAGAAGAAAAGAGAAAGAATGAGAGAGAGAAAAGAGAGACGAATGCTAGTTTGGCTTTTACCTAATCCTTCAAAGAGAGAGAGAGAGAGAGGAAAGTAGAGAGACAAAAGAGAGATGAATGCTAGTTTTGTTTTCATTTAGTCCTTCAAAGAAGAGAAAAAAAGAGACAGAATGAGAGAGAGAAAATAGAGATGAAGGCTAGTTTTATTTTCACCTAGTCCTTCAGAGAGATAGAGAAGAAAGTAGGGAGAGAAAAGAGATAGAGGCTAGTTTGGTTTTCACCATGCTCTATAGAGAGAGTGAGAAGAAAGTAGAGAGAGAAACGAGAGATGAAGGCTAGTTTAGTTTTCATCTAGTCCTTTAGAGAGGGAGAAGAGAGGGAGTGAAAGAGAGAGAAGAACGAAAAGAGAGAAGTGTTTGACGACATTTTTCAGCACCTTGGGTCCTTTATGCGGAATAAAAACATAAGCTTGTCAATAAAGCCTGAATTACAGTGAAATTTTCGATAGTCTCAGAATTGCCTCATAACAAGTGAAAATGTTCATAAGAACTTCAAAAGGCCACCTATCAAATAAACAATTTCGAAAAAATTAGTCTCTAGCACCCTGAAACAGACCCCGTAATTAGAACTCTATTTTTGGTGTATCAAATTATATGGGACCATCGCCATTGGATACGGCACAGTCAAAAACCCCTGTAGGTCATGTTTCGGCTTAATCAGGCGCTCTAGGACAGTTATGGGTAAAAGACCGGAAAAGGGTAGGCCGCACACTATTCCCATGCGCCCTCCTTGCACCAAATCACCATTAATGGTGGCAGTTTTTACAGTCTAGAGTAGTGACTTTTGGGAGCCATATCTTACCTGTCCTAAGTCGTATCGCTCTCAAATTTTGTAGGCATGTTCGTCTCGTCTAGACGAGCGTTTTGATATGTAACACAACTTGTGAAGACGCCTGAGCAGAGAGAAAATCTAGAGAAAAGTTGCCAATTTATGAAGAAAGTTGCAGGAAAATTAGCGGCAACATGCCTCGCTCGAGCAGCCGAATCATGATGCTCGCATAACGGATTGATGCGAGACTAGTTCCATCGCGTGAGTAAGGTTCAGGACAATCCTTGATTCGAACCCAACGTGTGATGAATGGTTGAATTTCACACATAAAGACATCAAATCTGCTGTAAATTCCAGTCGTCGAAATTCATATTCTGACAAAAAACCCAAGATTGTGAAATCTTCGTGCGGGCACGAAATAGAACTGCGTTTGTTGCCACGCGATCGTGATGACATGTTCAGTGCAATACAACGAAGAATCATGAAAAAACCTCAAGAAATAAGCTCACTATCGATTGAAAGTTTCCAAGATTCATGCAAATTTCAAGTCGCATGATCATGGCTTAAAAATGCGATTCGTGGCTCGAAATTAGTATCAAATCGATCACCATGATGAGCCCTACAAGAAAGCAATCATCATTTTTTTCAAACGGGCACTAGAGCAACCCCGGTGCATCCATGGAAGATCACGTATGTTCTATGGTAGCAGCATGGACTGTTTTGAAATTTAATGAATTGTTAGGCAGGGGCAAAACAATCATTTTGTACTCATTTTTAAAATTTATTTTAATTCAAATAAATTATAATTATCATCAATTAAGATAGTTTTTCGGCATCCACCCATATTTGGACCCAATTCTATAAATACATGCTAAACCTAATTATAAAAAGACCCCCTGCATTCTCTACATTGATCAATAAAATTTGAGATTTTTCTTTGAGATACGGCTTGGAGAGAGAGAGGAGAGAGAAGAAATATTCTGATACCCCTCGATGAAGGTAACTTTCTCTCTCCTCCTCTTTTCTCTCTCCTCTTTCTTTCTCTCTCCTCCTATTTTCCCTCTCATCTATCTCTTTTCTCTCTCCTCCTCTTTTCCCTCTTATCTATCTCTTTTCTCTCTCCTCTTTATTTTTTTCTCTCACCTCCTCTTTTCCCTCTCATTTATCTTGTTCTCTCTCTTACTTTTCTTCTCTTTATCTCTCTCATCTCTCTCTCAAACATGCATAACGGTAACCATCATCGTTCATGTCTCTAGCTCTCTCCTTCTTCCTTTCTCTTTTCTCCTTGCTTTCTTTCTTTTCATATTCCTCCTCTTTCTTAATCCTCTCCTTCCTTTTCTCTCCACTTTCCTTTCCTCTTTCTCTTCCCTAAACCTTCTGTTATTCTCTCTGTCTTTCTTTCTCTCACTCTGTTATTTCTTTTCTCTTTCCCCTCCAATCGTGCACGATGATGCTCATCACCAGGCATGACATTCTCATTCTTCCCTTATCCTCTATAAACATTCACAATGAGTTAGGCCTTAACCTGAGTGGTGGGTCTCTGTCCAAATTTTCCCTTTCCCATGTTGTGCACGGTGATGCTTATCACCGTGCATGACATTTTTTTCTTTGTTCTTTGACGAGGACACTGAACCGAGCCTTAACTCGAGTGGTGGGTCGGGTCGGATCGTGTCTAAGTCCCTCACGATACGAGCGGTGATGCTTAGTGTCTTGCATGTCTTTCCCTTTCTTGTTCCCGCCTCTCTCTTGGCATGGACGGTGGAACCCATCGTCACCCATGTTCTTACTCTTTCCTCTTTTCTCTGACATTGGTGGCGGAAGCTATCACCGTCCATGTTCTCTTTTTCTCTCTCTTACCTCTGTCATGGATAGTGGAAGCTCATCGCTGTCCATGCTCTCTTTTTCTCTCTCTCGCCTCTGTCATGGACAGCAGAACCCAATCACCGTCCATGCTTTCTTTCTCTTTCTTCTCTTCTCTCTCTCCTTTCTCTCTCTTCTCTTCTCTCTTCTTACTCTCTTCTCTCTCTTCTTTCTCTTTCTTTTCTTCTCTCTTCTTTCTCTCTGTTCTCTTCTCTCTCTCCTTTCTCTCTCCTTTCTTCTCTTCTCTCTCTTATCTTCTCTCTTCTTTCTCTCTCTTATCTTCTCTCTCTCTCTCCTTGTCTCTCTATTTTTCTTATCTCTCTTCTTTCTCTTTCTTCTTCTTCTTCCTTTCTCATTTGATAGAGGGACAGGCCAAGTCTGACACTGTCACGGTACTCTCGTTGTCGAGCAGTGTTGTTGTCATGCTGTTATGAGTTACCATGCCCGTTTTGCTGCCACGTCGAACTAGCCGTTGTGTCATGCTGGTTGGTGTTGGTGTTCTGTCGTTGAGTAGTATTGTCGTTGTATAGGTACGCACTACCATGACCATCTTGCTACCATGTCAGGTTATCATCGGGCCAATCTAGCCATTATGCTAAAGTAGTCATCCCGTCAAATGTCTCATTCTTTTCTCTTTCTTTTCGCTTTTTCCTTCCCCTAACTCACACCTCATCATTTCTTCTCTTTTCTCCTTTGAATGTGCACGCCTGTGTGCGTTCACCCAATGACAAGGTGGGGTCACTTGACCCACTTGTCTTGTAAAATTAATCATGTGGGTGTGATTACAGAAACATGTAAGGGAGGCGATTTCGAACTAGTTGTAGGACTAAGGGGCTTTCTTCTTGATCTAAGAGGGCACCCACGTGAGCCAGCTTGAGTAAGTCCTGAACCAAGCTTAAATTCCTCTCTCATCGATTTGTATACCTGCCCTTGTTTCCTAACAAGGCTCTCGAGAGAGCGATCTCTAGTCCCGGGTTCCTCTGAAACTCGAGATACTTGCTGCCAGATCATCTAGATCCGGAGGGCGGGATCGAGGAACCTAATCAGCTTAGTGACTCCACTGGGGACTTACTACCCCTTCATTGGATCGTACTTGTTTGGCTAGTTTCTCCTTTTGTTTTTCTATTTTCACGCACCACATGCTTCTAGGTTCCTTAACCCATTCATCCGAATCGAGGATTTTCTTATCCCCGCATTCGTGAGGTTGCCCAAAGAACAAGTTCCTCAAACTTCGTTGCCAACTTTTTTTTTGAGCAAAGACCCAATGTCTAGCTCCTAGGTCTTAAGCAGGATAGGCGTGAGGAGGGACTTAAAGGTCCGTAAGTCCCCATCTCTTCGCCCAGGTGGAGCTTCCACCAAGGCATCCTGCATCAGTAGCACATCTGCTGCCACTCACAGCATTCACCTTATCATCAGCAAGTCACATGTCGGGTGTATTGCCGCGGTACACCAGAAGGATGCCCAGTCCCTTTCTGCAAAAGGCAAGAAAATTTCCATTGCTCTTGTGGGTCACTGTAAGGCCACCCCTCACATTCCTGCACCACCATGAGTCTCTATGTTTAAAGGCTCAACACATCGAGGCGGAGACCCAGGGGCCTCCACCTCTCGCACACACTCTAAAACTCGTGGGTCATCCCTTCGAGTCACACCTCAGGGCAGCCCTTATGTTACCTTGAGTATGCGTCCAGGATCAGGCATCCTTGGGCCAAAACCTGTGCGCATGCTTATGCATCTCACTGCTTTGAGCAACACCGTCGTGACACCAACCCAAGCACATGGAAGACGACCTCTTTGTCCTCCTACTCAGCACACACTAGCGCACCCTGTAAGGGGCAGGCTCACACTTGTTCCCTTGTAGACACCTGCTCGCAGTTCTAGGCCTCCTAAGGCTAGACGACCTGTTCGAGCTCGGGCTGACCCCCAAGTCACTCGGAATGCTACTTCAAGGGGCGTACACACACCACCTTCCCAGGCCACTGCTTGCTCCCGACCCAGACAGCATCGAGAGTAGGTCCCCTAGTCTTCCGCCCTTTCTCCTCCCGACAGATATCCTAAGACATGGTACTCGAAGGTTTTTCCTAAGAGTACCATCCTCAGCCAGCCCCGTCAGGTCGGCTATGCCTCTAGAGCCCACAAAGGAGCTCGGGGCAAAGGCTTGATGATCGACGAAGTTCTACAACTTCCATGGCAGTAGCCCAAGTTGGGCCCTATCCATGGTCCACATTTGCTGCCCCATCTTATGGATATGGCCTTTTCATGCTCTAAGAAGGCGGGTCAACCTCGACCCCAGTCCCAGTTCTTGAGAGACGTCTATCGCAGCCTCAAAGACAAGCATAATAGAGGACTGCAGATCTTGATTAAGGAGCCAACCAGAAAATTCGGGCACCCAACATCAAAGGTCTCCTTCTTGAAAATCCCTTCTACACTCTTCGAATCACAGAGACTGAAGAAGAGGTGCGAGAATCCTGCACCATGGTCAACGTCATAGAAGACGACCCAACCACCGAACAGCCACGGTCTTAAGACCATCAAGAACCGGTCCTCACACAGTCCGCATATAAGACTCAAGTTCAGTCAGGGCATGCTGATCCCTTGCTGACCGATCTTCCACGTGCGACCTGTCAAGCTCGAAAGCCCTCAACTGCACCTAAGGTTGACCTTCCTAGAGAAACGGTCAGCATCATGGTTGTAAATGAACCTAGCGACATTCTGGAAGAGCGCATGAATAGGTTTGAAGACATGGTGTGCGCAATGATGGACAAGATTGACCGCATGGAAACCATGTGCACTTAGTTAACCATGATGTCAACTCCCATCACTCAGATGATGTAGCTCCAAGGCAGCCATCTCCCCCTGCCTCACAAGACAATTTTGTCCCTCATCCCATCTCACAGGCATACATCCACACCATGGTGACCTATAGCTTATAAAGCAGACAGATTTTGGGCATGCAGGGTGCAACACTTTACCAAAAGCCGTACCCCTCTTATATCGATCAGGTTTCATTTCCCTCATACTACAAGAAAGGGAAGTTTCCCTTGTTCGATGATACAACCTCCCCACACAAGCATATCGCTTCCAATCAGCATGTCGAGAGACAACAACTGATGAGAGACTTCTTCTCTGTCAGTTTTTTGAAACCCTTGATGGCCTTGCTTTTCAGTGGTATACTCGGCTTCCCCCAAACTCAGTACATACTTGGGAAGATATGGAGAAACTGTTCCATCAGTGTTTCTATGAGTTCGAGAGAGAGGTCCAAATCATCGAGCTTCTCACCTTGACCCAAGAACCAGATGAACCTGTTGATCAATTCATATCAAGGTGGAAAGATTTAGCAGCTCGCCATCCGAATCCCATGCATGAGAAGGAAGCAGTTCAGACCTGTGTGCGAAACATGCAATCTGAGATCGTTCTACATGTTGAGGCCTCCAATCCGACCACCATGTCAGAGCTGATCTCTAAATCAGCTTGCATAAAGAGTTAGTCACGCCACCATGGCGGGTCACGATGACAGTCTTCAAGCTTGACAAATAACCAAGGCAACAGTAATTCTCGGATCAATGCCCACGACAAACAAAATGGGGTAATCAGTGCAGCTGTTACCGTTAATGATCCAAAGAAGGCTGCCTCTTAGACTTTGGACCTCTCCAAAGGGGTAAGCACTACAAAAACAGCAACTCAGACAGGCAAACAAAGCCGTCAATCAACCGGGTACCCCCGCTTGCAAACCTTAATCGAGATGACTATTGAACAAGACATCAGAATATGGTTTATCCTTTTTAAAAGGAATGGGTTCTTGCACTGCTCCGACTATTGCTGGAACAAAACATGATTGAGCTGCTCGAGATCAAGTTTCTCGATCAAGGTGGTCTCGATACGCACACAAAATACTGTTCTTATCATTGAATGGTAAACCAATCCACAAAAGAATGCTACACACTTAAAGACCTCATCAAGGCTATGATCCAGAAGGGTAAGATCAAGCTCAAAGAACTCAAGAAAGCATTTGAGGCATCTGAGGCTTCCTACATGGTAACAGTACATGAGAAAGACAAAAGCCTACACCCTTCTAATGAGCTGTCAACAGATCTTCTTCATGCCCTGTTCGATATGATGCTCCAACAGGACTCATCACACTAAAGCCGACGAGGCAACCCAAGCGCCTTGCTCACAAGACCGAGAACCACTAGTGATCGTACCATCAGTTATGGGGCCATGAGTTGAATGACTGTTATGGGTTTGAAGCTGTGGCTACGGAAAAAGTCCAGAGAGGTTACATTAATTACTCCAAACACCCTCAAGGCACTATGCCATCCAGGAGGACGTTTCAACGCAAGACTCCTGGGAGGATGCCTCTGATCCTGCTCAACCCTCGACTTCTCAGCCATGGAAAGTCTAACGAGAGGAGCAAGCTCAAGTCTTTAAAGCGAGAAGTGATTCGTCAAGCTAGGCTTGTTCACAAACCTAGCAAGACGGTCCAAGCACCTCCAAAGGTGACTAGAAGAAGACGAGCACCGAGGGCTGCTTGCCGAAAGATCAAGGTTCCTCAGCCACTGGTCGAGCTAGAACATCTTAGGCCTCTTCCTCCCTTGTCGACTTTAAAAGACTTTATCCCAGTCGCCACCGACCTTATTCCTTCATCTCATCAAGAGGATACCCTTGAACCATCTCTTACTCGGGGCACGTCCAATGAGGGTGATGACGTTAAAAGCACTCCCCAACGGTCTAAGTAGGGGAAAGACCTAAAAGGCCCCCTGCACACGTCGAATTTTGGTGATGACATAAAAAGCTTCCCAGATCTGTCCAATGAGGGAACAACCTTAAAAGTACCTCACCTATTGACCCGTCTTCTTCTTCTTCTTCTTATCCTTTTCTATGTCTCCTGTAGGTACAACAATGAAATGTCCAGACTTCGAGGCCCTTGACAGAGAGCTTGAAGGAACCAATATAAGCAGGACGCACCAGAGACAGTTGAAAAAGACACTAGCCCAAGCGGCTGGATTCTTGATAGTTGCTTACACCTTGGTAGCTCGAGTTAAGGCAGAGCCATCTTCTTCCTTCAAGAAGAACAAGAGGTCAAAGCCAAAAAAACCTCAGCGGCCTCTTGAACCGATCTTTGAGTAGAGGATGAGAGAATCAAAAGGGTAGAGCCTTTATTCTCAAGAAGCTTGCCACATGGTGCAAATCTCATAAGAATCACTCAGAACGGGGAAAATTAGTCTGAGATAGGGGAAAATGCTGCATCCTATACCTCATAAGCCAGGCATCTTGAAGTTTCCTGGTCCTCCACTTCTCCCTCATCCGAATACTTCAAACAATCCACCCATCCTCCAACTCCCTTGAATGTCGCTGGTCCCATATACCCAGCCACCTCCTAAGCCTCAACCTCAAACCTCCAATCTACCAAAATAAACCCCTGTCACCCAATCCACTCAGACTACCCAAACCAAGTCGGCTACTCAATCAAGCCAGTCGACAGCCAAAATAAACCTCTTATGCCTAAACTTATTCCTCAACCCATTATACCACCAAATCTCGTGGTAGGACCAAGAATACAAAAGGCTGGCGACGAAAAGGTGAAATATGATGTGATAGGGAACTTAAGGAAGCTTGTAGCCCTTCTCAGCATCTATGATGCCCTCATGCTCTTGAGCGATTACCGTATGGCTCGGGTTTAGGCTCTCTCCAATCCAGAGGTATACGAGACCAAGGTGAAACCCATTGAGGTGGACCCAGCGATCTTAAGTGGATGCATGGCGATCACCTTCTTAGAAGATGATTTTCAATTGGGAGAAAAATTTCAATCGAGGTGGATCCAGCGATCTTAAGTGGATGCATGGCGATCACCTTCTCAGAAGATGATTTTCAATTGAGAGAAAAATTTCACAATCACCCTCTCTTTGTGACTGGTGAGTTACATGCTGCCCCATCAATCCAATTATGTTGGATGAAGGGTCAGTAGTTTATCCCAAGGATAATCCTCACTCATTTGGGATTACGGTCTGAGGATCTCACTTTGACTCACATCATAGTACAGGGGTTCAACCAGTCAGGAGAGAAGCCGGTTGGCACGGTCCACCTTCGACTCAGGATTGATGAATTAAACGATTACTCTCAATTTCATGTGATTGACACATACACATCTTATAACATCCTTCTCGGCCACCCATGGCTCCATGATCAGGAGGTGGTTCCATCCACATTGCATTAGTGCTTCAAGTATAATCTAGATGGGAGGCAGTATACGGTCTATGCTGATAGAAGACCATTCCCTGTTGCCAAAACTCACTATGCTGATGCCAAGTATTACTTCACAGATTCGGTGTCACCCCAGAAGTCAGGAGAAGGTGATCACAAGTTTGTGAAGAAGGCGGAACCTTCGCCTCATGAAGATATTGAGGATATCGGGAGAACACTCGTAAGCATGTTTAAAGAGGAAGAAAGACAGGGCAAAAATCTCCCTCTGACTCCCATTCATCCCACTATGCCATCAACCATCCCTGATGAAACTCCATCTTCGCCTGAAGATGAGGCTTCCCCCTTTGCTTCCAATTCTGAACTACTTGTGTAAGAAGAAGAACCAGAAGTCACCCTTGAGACTGAGGAAGTCATGGGGATAGATTTCCTGATCCCAAGGGTCACCTACACGTCGAACCATCAAAAAGTCCGGCATGTCCCCATTGCACTCTTGGAAGCAGAACTAACAAATCAACCACCTCGAAAGGTTTTGCGTTCCCTTAATTCTATTAGAAAAGAACAATCAAGGAAAGGACAACCCTCTTGCCCTCAAGAGTAAGATGTCCTAGTAGAGTTAAGAAGCGAGGTTTTCAGTCTCCAAAGCACTTGAGAGTTATGCGTATCGCTTCAAAACGCCTAAAGGAGTTCGTGCCTGAGACCAAGAGCTACAACGAGCTTGGAGTGAATGCACCTCGAATAGAAGCCAAAGCCCCTCCTGATTGGACCATTTACAGTGAGCAAGCTCAACACATTATGAAAATGATGAACTATGAGCCCATGTTCAATCAAACATTAAGGGGAGAAGAAACAACTGCTCCCCCATTCAAGGTCATTGAGGCTACAACGATTTGTCATAAAACAAAGAAAGGTGTAGGGCATTTCTCCACGACCCATAAACAATGAACAAGAGTAAGAGATAGATTACAGAGAAGAACATAGAAGAAAAAAAAAAGTTATGCATCACACTGAAGAAAAAACGAGAATTTTATTCCTAAAGCAAGGGAATATTACAAGTGTCGAACCAAAAAAAAAGTGGGGGAAAAGAAAAATAAAATAAGATGAGACTATCAAAATAGATCAATCACTTCATTGATCTTTCCCCTATATGATGCAACTGATATCTTAGCCTGCTAGATGCGCCCCTTTAACTCTGCCACTATCTCAGCCACATTCTCCATCAAGGCCGTCCCTTCCTCCAAGGAGTACTCAAGGGTCAAAACATTATTGGCAACCACCTTATCCTTTGCTTCCCACGCTGCGGTCTCTTCGTCCAACTTATCAAGCTCGCGCGTCAGCTTTAATATCTTTTCCTTCAGGGTCATCATCTTGTTGTGGCGGGTGATGGCCTCCTCAGCAAGATAGGATCTCTGGGAGACCGTAGCGTCCTTTTCTTGCAATTGAACGTCTATTAGATCGCGATGGCGTATGATCCATAGAGGGCAATTGCAAACTCTCTAGTCGTTGTATAGTTGCTTCCTCAGGCAAGGCCCTTATTCTCCACCCTTCCAGCTCGTTTACAGCACCATCGAAATATGGGAGGACCTTTGGTGCACTCCCTAGAAGGGCGATCTGCCTTAACTTCTGGATTGCATTGTCAAGTTCAGTAAAAGGCATACCCTTCAGTCTCTGCATGCCCAGACGAAGCATATCCTTGATTATGCCGAACATTCCACTGAAGCTAGGCTTAGACAAGGTTTTTGGGGCCACCACAACAGAAGGAGCATCGGTCTCAACATTGAGGCTTGAAGGGATGATGGCCATGTGAGTCATTGGCTCTTCTCGAGAAATTGTGAAGCCCAGGGTCTCCTCATTGGCAGATTCAGAGTGGGGCCCAGTCTCAGACTGCTCGACCCCCACAGTATTAGCCTCCTTACCTGGCTTTTCAGCCTCACCATTAGCAGGCTTGGTCCCTTCAGGGCCAACTTCTTCTCTTTGCCCCTCAGTCTCTAGAACAGCCTCAACAAGGTCAAGTCCCCCACTTTGGCCTTCACCTACTGGAACTTCCACCTTAGCCTCAGCAAGTCCAGAGTTCTCCTTCTCCTTTTGATATTCATCTTCTAGAACGACCACTTCAACTACGGCCTCTACTTCGTAGCCCACATCTTCTACAGCCAGAACCTCTGCCACAAAAAGCTCAACCCTCATCTTCCTGACCTATGCCCTCTGGGGCCCCAGTCTCTGAACTCTCAAAAAGGCCTAGGTTTGCACTACCCGTAGCTCCATCACTCAGGGTAGCAACTTCCTTACACTCAGACATCTTTTCAATATAGCCTCTGCTTCGATCGGGGCAACAATCTCTTAAGGGTCGGAGGTCCTGTCAATTTCAAGTTCCTCCCTTGGGGCAACAACTCTAGCACCTTCATTTCCAGCCTGGTCAATCTCCATTGGAGCCAGATCTGACTCAGTAGTCGCTCTAGGAATTTTGGGCACCACGTCCAGCTCAGGTGTCCCCTCTCTATCGAAGCAATGATGTTGAGCTAGAAGGGCCAAAACCATTTACCTCAGTCTCTGAAGAGGCTGAAAATAGCTCAGGAGTGGCAGAAGGTGACTCAAAAAGAGTGGAGGGTGACTCAGAAGAAGCAGTAGAGAATTTCGAAGAGTCAGAAGATGAAGAGCCATCAGCTGGTTCTAGAGTGACACTCCAGCATTTTTGAGCAGGCGTGACAGCTCGAGTCGAAGCACTAGTGACAACGGGGACAACACGCTTCCTCTTCTATCCTACACCCGATGGAGTAGTTGTCTCAGAACTCCTCCCGCAAGAGGAGCCTATAGCAAGAGCAATATGAGGGACACTCCCTATCAGTGCATTCAGGTCTTGGATCGAGCACCCTTCATGACCTGGGACCTTTCGTCCCTCCCTCCATTCAAAGATAGATCTGAGTTTATCAAAAAGGCTCCTTGTCCTCTTCTCCATAGCAGAAAATTGTGGTGAGGTTTCATCGGCTGCTATCTCGCGAGGTATCCCTAGAGCCTCCCAAATACAGGGGTAGTCCAACGTAAAAATCTCTTCTAGAGGAGGGATCTTGAGTATCCTCTTTTGTTGGGTATCCGGACGCCAACTGCAGTTCTCCCCTTTTAATGGGTGATCAGCCTCCCAGTACACTCGGCTCGTAGTCCTCCACCAGTTCGCATAAGTCTAAGTAGCTCAGGTCCTTCTGCTGAAATGTGGTACCATGTACTTGCTGACCTCAGTCATTTCTAAATGTGGATCATGCATTACGGATATGCTATGGCAACCATGTTTCACGGAGGGTAGCCAGCTCTTCTTTCCTTCCAGTGTTCACTCTGTCGTGGCTCTTTTCAAAGAATATAGAAAAGGACAACCCTGTTAAAGCCCATGCTGATGAGTAAATCGATAAGGGAAGTACCCTTCGAGTCAGGTATTGCGTGAGGTTCGAGAGGCCAAAACCCCTCCTCTGATACTCAAGATGAACATGAGCTCCTTGATGGTTGTGGGAGCTCCGTACAGCTCCTTGCCTAGTCATCAATGAAGGCGTAGTCAGTAAAGCCTCCAATTAGAAAGGTGACCCGACACATGCTAGAGAACTCGTTCCCAAGCAAGTTACGAACCTCCCCCGGGCTGTGAAAGATTACCTTCTGCCTTGCAAAGGGCATATCTTCTCCCCCGTGCCCAGGCTTTTAACATAAGTGGTAGGAAAATGAGCTCCTAGCCACCCGTATACATAATGGATGGGGAATGGTGTTTTACAGTCCCTTGGGAAGTCTTCACCACCAACAAGACCATTGCCCCCCTCTTGTCCTTTATAGGATTTCCCCCTCGAGATGGCTTCGAGTCTGTGGTAGATGTTGCACATGACTGATTATGCAAGGGTGTATTAGCATCCCCTTACCATGTCACAGGCCACGTAGAATGTTCTTGAACGAATGTCAACTGCCCCTCTAGGGAACACACAAACTTGCATAAAAACAGGGCCAGATATGTGGCCAAGAGCACGCAATCATCACTGGTCTGAGAATGGTAGATTGGAGGCGTCCCCTGTATGACTGCCTTCCCCTTCCTTATTGGAGTACTTCAACCACCCTCCTCGGGGTAATCCCTGTAAAAGAATTTCACCCATTTGGCGAATGTCACCCAACTGTTGCTAGCCTTAGAGTAAAGCAACTGGTAAATCTCAAAGATTTTCTGGAGACTAGCAGGCGGTTCTTTTTCTCCTAGGTGAGTACCGTAAAAAATGACTGAGTTCAGAGGCACGAACTCATCATACATTGCTCCAATCAGTGGAAGGCTGCCGATGAAGTAAAGATCCAATAAGGAGATTCCTGCCTCCTCATGCTCAAGGAGCTATGTGTTGCTAACATGACTACAGGTCTCCAGCAGTACCTTAACATTGTTAGAGCACCGATCATAATAGTCGGTCGAGCACTGAACTGCTGCTAGCAAAGAAGCATGCTCAAGAGTGCTTTTGTGTGACCCCAACACCTAGAGGGTCCATGAAGAGTACCCCTTACTCTGAGACCAGTAGAAGACCATATCAAACCCTTGGTCTTCACCATCCTCTTTCTTAGAGTGGGAAACTTTGCATCAGAAGCCACGTTCCGATGCATGCAATGAAGAATTACGATCCCTTCTTCAACACTGACATTGTCGTCATTATCCTCTTATTTACGATGAAAATCTGACAGATCTTCCGACAAAGATCTCTCGAATTTTGACATCTTAAACTGATGAAAATGCAGTAGTAGAGAAAGTGGGACAAATCAAATTAAGATATGAGGCCAGATCTGCCCGAAAATGAGCAGATCTTCTCTCATATTTATGGCAGAGCCAGCATGATCTAGAGCATCAAAACATGATTTTTAAAGAAAATTAATAGATAAAAATAAATAAAATAGAATCAAAACAGTAAAAGAAGAAGAAAGAAAGAGGAATAAACAATACCAAACCGGGTGGGATGGCTTGGGACTCCCGAGCCTTCGAGGGCTCGTCTGTATCAACACCAATGTCCTCTTTGCCTCTCTGATTCTGATGTCGACCAGAAGATCTCTAGCGTAGAAGAACGGTTGTTATGTCCTGGAGATGGTTTAGAATTAGGGTTGTTTTGCTTAAGGTCTAACTTTTAGGGTTTTTAGGGTTAGGGTTAGGGTTTTAGAAGGCTAGGGTTTCTGAAGCAAGTCCATCCTCTAGGGTTCCAATTCTCTTCTGAAGTTGTGCCTCAAATGGCCACAAAAAGGATACTTTATAGGAACAAGGATTGGTTGGAAAGGATAACTTTCCATAACCAACATATCACTATCCAAAAATTTCACTTTTTTAGGGTACGGATTTGGGCGACACTAAGGAAAATGGGTAAAAACATCACAAAATCAAAAATTTTCAATTTGGGGCAAAATTGGTTGGGCGATACCAGTGGTGTTGCCCAATCTGGGCGGGGCGACACTGTCAGTGTCACCCAAACCCAATCTGACCAAAACTGATTTTTGTTGTATTCCAATGTGTATTTAGCCTCTTGTGAAGCTCTTAGAGAAAATTCAGGTCAAATGGATTTTTTTACTATTTTTACTGATTTTTTTAGTAAAATAGGGCGCATACAGGATTTCGGGTCAAAAAAAAACTTTTGCAGGGTTCCGGGCAAGCAGACTGGTTCTGGGTCACAGGGTAGGCTGTGTGAACTATTGAGTTTTGGTTTACTAGGATAATGTGGTCCTAAAGGTTCAAGAAATCATAGAATATTCCATATTTAAAATGGGGTGTCTACAGTTGCCCCACTTTGGCACTCCATGTCCTTCGAGGGATAGGTGAGTGGCCAAGAAGTAAACACATTAGCATTCCTTGTCCTTCGAGGGGGAAGTGAATGTCAAAGACATTATATACATTTTTAATTTCGTCCAGAGGTGACGTGGTCAGAGGGCACACCAACTAATCCCTCTAAGTCATTGCTCTCACCGAGTACACATGCTTGAAACTAGAGTTGGATTTTCTGACCATGCAACTTAACTTCAGGGGTTTTACAGTTTAAATTTTTAACCTTATTTCTTTGATTTCCTAAGGCTGTCTATAAAAAAAGACTTGTCTGACCGATTCCGAAGAGAGAGATGAGGCAGCAACGCGACGATTGCAACAATGTGATAATCATCATATATTGGTGTCCAAGCTCCTTTGTTTTTAAAAGTATTTTAGAAATTTTGAAAGTAGGTGGAGATTTGAAATAAAACCCAGAGCAAGGACAGGTTAAAGGTTTTGAAAACACAAGACATATAATGAAAATTTTGAAATGGGAAAGATATTTCGAACAACAAAGTCGATTAACAGTTTCAACTCCTGCAACCATAGAGCCCTCTAAGTAGTTTAGCGTCATGCAGTGATGGACCATACACCCGACCCTTTTACGTCATACAGAGCTAGACAGAATACACCCGACCTTTACGTCATACGAGGCTAGACGGAATACACCTGATCTTTCACATCATACGGGGCTAGACGTTACCTCCCTCGGCTCTTTCATGTCGCACGAGTTTGACATTGAACTTGATACACCGAACCTTTCACGACATACGGGGCTAGACGGTACTTGCCTTGGCTCATTTATGTCTCATGAGTTTGATGTTTTTCCATTGAACAGGGTGGTTGTGCTCTGGATAGAAACAACCTTTTGTGTCATATGAGGTTAGACGATACCAGTTTCAGCTCTTTTACGTCGCATGAGTTTGATGTTGAACTGGTTACACCCGACCTTTCACGTCATACAGGGCTTGACGATACCTGTCTCCACTCTTTTGAATTGCAAGAGTTTGACGTTGAACTGAATTGGCTTTGGTTGGCAGTTTAGGCTCATGCCACTGAGGAACATTTTATTTTTTTATTTTATTTTTTTGAAGTTTTGGAAAATTGGTTGGCGGTTTTGTCTCGTGCCGTCGAGGAGAGATTGAAATGTTTGAAATTTAATTAAAATTAATTAAAATGTTTGAAGACACTCTTAAAAACACTTGGCAAAGCCAAATTTGTTCCCGGAAGTCCCTAAAATTAACTAGGGACATTTTTCGCAAAAACATTTTGGGCGAGACTAGTGGTGTCGCCAAGCCTGAGTGCGGAGTTGGGCGACACCAGACATGTCGCCTAGACCTCCGACCTCCAAAATCGAAGTTTATCATTTTGTTGGGTTTTAGGGTTATCTAAACCCTCTGTTGGCCGAATTGGATAGCTACATGATGAGTTTTGGGTCGGATTTCTTTTCTTTTTATAAAAATCACCCCCCTTCCCATTCTTCTTTCATCTCTCAATATTTTTTTCTTCCTCCCATCTTCATCTTCTCCCTCTGATCTTACTGGTTTTCCTTGCACTCATCCTTAGGCTTTCATGGCTCTTAGGAAGGACAACCAGTTCTCAAAGGCAAGGGGAAGGTTTTCGAGCGAGTTGATTGGAAGAGAGGAGGAGGCTTCCCCTATTTTTCATAGGGTTAGGCACTTCCCTAAAGGTATGCCCTCTCATATCTCATACGATCGGGTGAAGTTCCTCAATGTGTCAACGACTTTCCTGTCATCGGGCTCTGGTTCAGGGATTGGTTTCTTTCTGCTCGGCAGTGGCCCGAGCTCATGGCCTTTTTGGCTTCAGTTTCGATGATAGGCATCATGAATATGGCCTCTTGTCATGTGAACTTTTTGCTCCTCGAGGCTCTTACTGAGAGGTTCAACTATCAAACGAACAACTTCTTCCTTCCTACTGGCAAGACAACACCGACTTTGGAGGAAATTATCAGGGCTTCTGGGTTGAGCTTGGCCAGGATTGTGTATCAACCCTCTACTACCACCAACGATCATTCCATCATGGGTGTGCCACTGTTGGGGGTTGCCTACTCTTCAATTTCACAATACTCAGAATTACACTTCTCCAGCCCTATCTTTCCTCTTCGACGACACTCTTCCACCCTTCTAGTCAAGGCTGGTTTGTCGTGGAAGGGAAAGAAGTCTTCTTCCAGTGAGGGGTTGGTCAAGCAAGACAAACCCACGATCACTTCTAACTACGATTCCTGGTGGGGACGTGCCTGCCCTCTTCCACTATGCCCCAGATCTTTGAGACTTCGTAGCAAACCTTCTGATCCTACTCAGGATCTCGTGCCTCCTCGAGAAGATGGTGCCTCTTGTTCAAGTAAACGAATCAAATCCAATGAGGACGTGTCTGACATCAGCTTAGAAGAGGCTGAAGTCGAATTGGTTTGATAGGTGGCCTTCGTGGCGAAACTCAAGGAGAAGGATATTGATCCGAAGTCGAAGACTGAATAGCCAAATATTTTCATTTTCTTTATTTTTTTCTTGGCATGAATAAGTTGATCTCATGGTCAGCATTATTTTTTTGTAGTTTTATTTTTGTTGAAGTCTGTTAGGACAATAGAAATTTCAGGCTCGTGACCAGAGTTGATTGCGTAAGTACATGTCATAAGTTCATTTTCAATGGATGAATAAAATCGAAATTTAATTTCCCATTTTGATTGGTCCTCTAGGATTGGGGAATCCCTTCTACTCTTTTATTTTCTCCTTGTTGCTGCCCCTGTTGGGGGGTTCTCGTTCATCTCTACATGTGCATTTGATTCATTGAAGCACAACAAAACACTTTCTTTGCTCACACTTTTTAAACTGAATTTTTACAAACTCAGCCCCTTAGTTGTAGGGTTCTTATCCCGAATTCCTAGCTATTGGGTCATCATACGAACACAGAGGGATGAGCTTGCCTTTTTTTTCGTCAGGATCCAGTCGAGAGAAAAGCGCTCCCAGACTAGCCAATTTCATCATTGGCGAGGTTCACCCATCTCTAATATGTGGTAATTGATAGTTATACTCATACAACAATGGAGTGCCTGGCTAGTTTCAAGCTTTCACAACAAGCATAGAAAGTTGGCTTCGAGAACGAGGCCAGATGACTTAACAGTTTAACCTCTTATAGTGATGGAGGAAGTCCTTTCTAAAAGGGTTTTTTTTTTTGAAAATGGATGATTTAAAAATCAATTTGGAAAGCATTTTCAAAAGGGATGGGTCTTACAGTTTTGCCACCAGTGGCCCCTTTGGTGGTCATTTTCTTTATTATGTTTTACCCAAAGATGATGAAGAATTTCCTTGTGAGATCATGAGAACTCAAAAGTTTCAAAGTTGTCCTTTTACCTTTGGAGATTTCATTCTGTGCTTCGCGAGTCCATGAAGAGTTCTTTGAATTCTTGACGGGCGTCCATCTTGGAGAGGTCTCTACGTTCTTCCAGGGTTAGTCAAAATCACTTCGGTTTTTCATTCATGTCATCCTCCCACATCTTTCTAAGTTGGTTCTGGTGGGAGCCTGTAGGGTTTAGGAGAAGTCTTCGTCCTCAGGGTGTGCTTGTGCAGTGTTATTGGAACTTGAAAGTACTTGTTTATACTTGAGTATTTTTTTTTTTTAATCGAAAGCTTCTTCTTGGAGATTTTTTATTATTATACCCGAAGGAGCCATCAAAAAGGATAAAGAGGCCCTTCAAAGTTTTTCTATGGGATTCTTAGTAAGAGGTGATATCATATTCAAGAAATCCTTCAATGGCATCATTCTACAGTGTCTCGATCAACCAGAAATCGACTAAGTACCGACAAAGTTACACAATGAAGGAGGTCATTCTAGGACAGTCGCCATAGCTCAGAACATCAGGCGCCAAGGCTATTACTAGATCACCATGACCAAAGATTGTTTGAGGTTCATTAAGAGGTGTCTCAAATGTCAACTTTATGGAGACCTCATCCATGCACCGTCCGTAGCACTCAACTCAACACTGCCTGTATGGCCCTTTTCCATGTGGGGTCTTGATATCATCGGATTGATCTCACCGAAAGCCTCAAACGACCACCATTTTATATTAACGACTACAGAGTATTTTACGAAATGTGTAGAGGTCACATCATTTCTCAAAATTGAAGGACAACATGTTGCCCGTTTCATAAAGAACAGCATTGTATTCAGATTCGGTGTTCGTGATTCAATCATTACTGACAATGGATCCAACTTTAAAAATGAAAGGGTCACTAAGGTATGCAAAAATTTTGGGATGATGCAAAAATTCTCCACACCTTACTGTCATCAAGGCAACGGACTGGCAGAGGCCACAAACAAAGGACTTCTCAGAATTATAGACAAAATAATAGAAGGTGGCAAAGATTAGCATGAAAAGCTAAATGACGTGCTATGGGCCTATCGGACAACTGAGAAGACTCCTATTGGCATGACCCCATATTCATTGATGTATGGTATGAAAGCAGTGCTACCCATTGAAGTTGAGAAACCATCCCTCCGTTTGCTTATTCACAAAAATTCAGATGAGGAACAAAGGATTGAAGCACGAATCGCTGCGTCGTTACTTTGGATGAAAGACGACTACGAGCAACAAAAAATATCATTGCTTACCAGTGTAGAGTCGAGTGGGGATATCAAAGAAAAGTTGTTCCCCGACAATTTAGAGAAGGAGACATGATACTTAAGAAAATCTTCCACACTCCTATAAATCCTCACCCTTTTGGCAAATTCCAACCTAATTGGGAGGGTCCATTCATGGTTACCCGAGTGCACACAGGCAATTCTTACAAGATAAAAACATCAGGAGGGGTACGAACTCAACGATCTCATTAACGTGATGTATCTAAGAAAATACTACCCTTAATGAGCTCCAAAGCGTGGTAAAAACCTGATAAGGCATCACAAACAAAGACAAAATAAAAGAATAAAGAAGAAAAAATGGACATGGTGAAAACCTGAAAAGACATCACGGGTAACCCATCTTTCAGCAGGGACAAAACATTGTGGAACCATGGTTTTGCCTTAACTAGTGCATCTGAAGCCACAAGAGACACTTCCCCATCGTTTTCATTTTCTTGCTCTATTTCTTCTTTGATCCTTCGTGGGGAATGATCATGTTTGCTCCTGATGTAGAATGGAAGTGTGGTGATTTTGAAGGAATATCAACCATTGAAGCAAGGGTCGCAAGGGTGTTGGTGAACCAATTATTTTCCCTAGTTACGTGCTGAAAGATGATTTTCTTAAAATATGGGATCATTGTTTCCACCTTTTCTTAATAGGGCTTGATCTTTTCTTCTTTCACCTTCCAAATCCCTTGAACTTGGTTTATGACGAGTAAGGAGTCACCAATCACTCGTATTTGCTAGATTTTTATTCCCATGACATTCTCGAGCCCGGCTATCAAGGCTTCATATTTAGCAATGTTATTGGCAAATGGGAAATCTAATCTGATGGTTGTTGGCATTAAAATATTCTCGGGTGAGCATAGTATGACCCCTATACCTGACCCATATTCGCTCCTTGTATCCTCGAAGTATAGCTCTCAAATTGAGTCCTCAATTGTGAAGAGGTTTTCATCAGGGAGATCCGTGTTAACTGGAGTGTTATCTGGCAGTGTGTGGTCAGCCAAGTGGTCAGTAATGGCTTGTCCTTTGATTATTTTTTGAGTGACAATTTCGATCTCAAACTCGCTCAATAGCATTCTCCATTTTGCCAACGTCCGTTAAGGACTAGTCTTTCTAATAGGTACTTGAGTGGGTCAATTTTCAAGATGAGATTGACTGTATGAGATAAGACATAGTGTCTTAATTTCTACATAGACCACACAAGTGTTAAGCAATACTTCTCCACGTCCGTATATCTTGTCTCATAGTCGACCATGGTTTTGCTGATGTAGTATATTGTTTGTTCTTTTCCATGGCCGTCGTATTGTCCTAACATTGCCCCCATGGTCTTGTCTTTCACAAATATGTATAAGAATAAGGGTTTTTCTGGACTTGGAGGACTCAAGATGAGAGGTTTGGTGAAGTACTCCTTAATTTGGTCGAATTCTTCTTGGCATTCATCATCCCATATGAATGGGGTATCCTTCTTAAGGAGCCTATTGAATGGTGTGCACTTATTTGCCAATTGTGAAATGAAATGCCTTATGGCTTGTATGCGACCTTGAAGCCCACAGATTTCTCTGATGTTCTGGGATGGGGGCATTTCAGTGATGGCTCGTATTTTGGATGGGTCCACCTCAATGCCCGTTTGGCTCACTATAAAGCCTAGTAATTTGTCAGATTCTTCGACTTGACCAAAATATCGTCGACATAGTCTTCCATGATGATATGCATTAAATCATGGAAGGTACTAGTCATTGCACGTTGATAAGTTGTCGCTGCATTTTTTAGGCCAAAGGGCATGACACAATAGCAGTAAGTTCCCCATTGCATTATGAATCACGTTTTAGTCTGGTCTTCTTCCACCATGAGGATCTGGTTGTAACCCAAGAAGCCATCCATGAAGGACAACATCTCGTGCTCTGCAGTATTGTCGACCAAGGCATCTATGTTTGGTAATGGAAAATTATTTTTGGGACATGCCTTGTTGAGGTCTCGGTAGTTGACACACACTCGAATCTTCCCATCTTTCTTGGGTACGACGACTATGTTGGCCAACCATTCTGAGTAATCGATGGGGGCAATGAACTTTGCTTTAAGCAGTTTGTCAATTTCTTCCTCAATTTTGAGCTCAAGGTGAGTCTTTTGACATTGGAGTTTCTACCTTACAGGCTTTGCCCCTTTGTTGAATATTAGGTGATGTTGGACTAATGTAGATTTAACCCTAGCATATCATCGTATGACCAGGCGAAGACATCACGATATTCCTTGAGAAAGGAAATCATATTTTCTCGCTCCTCAGGAGATAGGGAGGTTCTAATCTTGGTCAACCTTGAGTCCTTCTCAGTTCCAAGGCTTACAGCAATCGTTTCGTCGATGATAACCGTTGAGTCACCATCGAATCTTTTCTTGAATTGCTCAACATGGGAAGTGAGTTCCTCAGGTTGAGAGATTTCTTCAGACTCTTGGTTCTCTTAATCTTCGTCTTGGTTGTCTTGAATGTTCGTATTGTGCACCGTTATTGGGCTATCTTGAATGTTCGTCATTTTTGAAAATTCCTTTTCATTATTACCAGTCTTATCATGTTTTGAATTTTCAACAGATTTTGAAATATTGCAAGAGGTGTCCCTTATGGGATATTCGAGAGAAATGTTGGGGACTAGACACGCAGGGTGGTTAGATGGCCACCATGCACCTATCCGTTTTGGGGCACTGAGACTTGAAGGTGCCGCTGGTATGCTTCCAATAATTCTCAAGATAGAGGAATGATCGACCAGTTCTGTTCCTGGGTTTGTATCGATGGATGAGCACGTTTGGCTGTGTTAGAGCTGATTGTGCATACCTTCAAATTCAGGTCAGCAAAAAGGTCTTCAATTCCTAGTTCTTGTGTGTGTTGAGATGTTGAAGAAGAATTCCTGATCGTTGGGGAATCAAGGACCACATTTGGCCATCTTGAAGGACAGGCATCAAGAGGATCGAGGTTTTGAATGCCTCCAAATACAAAGCTCGGATAGCTTGAAGGCTTCATCCGGCTTTGAAATAAAGTGAGAGAACACCTGAGACTTCTTCAATCCCCGTTTTCAGTTTTGGTTTGAAGTGATTTAGAAATTGCCTCTGTTATGCCTTGCCCTTGACTCCCCAAGCCTTACCTTGGTTGGAACCCTTAGGAGAAGATCATGTGCCAAGCTTTGAGGGACTTAAACCGTATCGATGTTGACATTGGATGATGTCCTCCATCGATGCAGAAGTTTGCAAAATTTGAGGAACAGAGTCGCTGACCTCTAGGCGTAAGATGGCACAATTAGCTTGCTCGAAGGACGCGAGTGAAATTTCTCTACGGCTAGCTTCCTGTTATGTATACTAGGATTGAGAAAAGAAGGGGGTTCAATACATACCTTCGCGACATCATTTTTAATCAGAAATTTGAAACATTGATGGAGTGTAGAGGTGACCACGAGGTTTTCATGCAGCCATGATCTTCCTAGCAGCATGTTGAATGAAGGTTTTATGTTCAAGACGTAAAACTTTATCTCTTGGACGGTAGGGTCGATCTTGAGTTTGAGAGGCAGTATGCCTTCATCTTGTCTTTTGGTCCCGTCGTATGCAGCGATAGTTAGTTGACATGGCTGGAAGTCATCTGAGCTTTTTCCTATCTGCTTCATCGTTTTTGTCGGGCATATGTTTAAGAATGCCTCATTGTCAATGAGCACTCTCCGTATCTCATATCCTTGCATGCAAACGGTGATGTGCAGAAGTTGGACATGAAAGCAGTTGAAGCTGGCTGGGATATTATCGTCTGTGAACACGATTGGCGTTGGTGCCATCAGTTGGTTGATCATTTCGCACAACTCATCCGGTTGTGTGTTGCTCAGGATGTGTGTCGTGGCGGGGAGCTTTTCAATTTAGGCTCTGTGTGATGGTGAATTGGCGAGTTGCTCCAAGATGGAGATTTGAGCCTGGATCTTCCCAAGATGAGCCGATAGATCGTGATGGTTGGGATCTTTGAATTTCTTTATTCAGTTCGTGATTTGCGACCTCCACTGGTTTCCTGACTTTTGAGGTGTTTCCCATTCTTTCATCGAGAGTATCGACCATCAATTGAATGGGTTTGAACACTCCGCCTTTTCGGGTAAGGGAATCAACCTCGCCAGCCTGAAGCTCGATAGGGTTAGCCCTAGCAAGAGTAATGAGAGACTTTGGGGTGTTGGCCCCTTATTTGGAAAATGATCCCTTTTCATTGATCCTGACCATATCGATCTCTAGCGTATCATCTTTGCCATATTGGTCCCATTAGGGAAGGTTATCGAGGTTCAGAGATGAAGGGTTTCCTCTGAGAAGGCTCAAAAGATCTTCTTCGGATTCTTGAAAGTGATAATCACAAGTAAATATGATTTGACTGAAATCATCTTCTTCGTCTCCACTCTCAAACATGTGAATGATGACGTTCTCTTTCGAATTGTCTTGAGCCCCAGGTTTTTCGATCGTTGTGACCATATTTTTAGGGACAGGACTGGTGAAGATACCCATGTTTTGATTAGGCTCTTTGACAGGTTGATTTCTAGGTACGATAGTGATGTCCCCCCTATTGATTAACCCTTGAATCACCTATTTCAAGTACTAGCAGTTTTGGGTATCATGAGCATGGTTTTCATGTCATTTGCACCACCTACTATTATCTGTGACTTGAAATTGTGGTTCAGATGGTGGCAGGATATAAACCATATTTCTAGCCAGTAGCAATTCCAGCACCTTTTCTAATGGGTCTTTGAGAGGGGTGAAATTATCCTCTCACCTTTGGTTATTACTTTGAGCGTTGACTCTAGGCTGACCCCGTTGGTTTTGGTTCTGATTATGGTATTGAGCAGCTGAACCTTGAGTTGATCCGTTAACGACAATCTTGTTAACCTGATTGGAAGCATTCCCCTTGTTATTGTCTTGTTCTTATTTTTGGGATTTGTTATCAACTTATTATCAGGCCTGGTGCTGAGGGGTGTCCCTCTGGCCCTTTCATGTCGTGTCACCCACTCAATCATGGAGTCGAAGGAGTGGGGGATAAGACCTTGGCTGAAGAAGGGCCTGTATTCAGGAGCGACATTCTCTAAGAATATGGAGATTTTGGTTGGATCAGTAAGTGGGCATTCTATTACCCTCATCGCCCCCTCGCGGAATCGACTGATGAAATTCTCAAAGGATTGTACTGGGTTTTGTTTCGTTGCATTGAGCTCTGGTTAGGTGCCTCGATCTCGCGCTCTAGATCTGGATGATCGGGCGGCACGCTAGTCGGGTTTCAGGTTTCGGGGGAACCTTGGACTTTGAGATCACTCTCTCGGGAACCTCATTCAGGAGTGAGGGCAGGTAGACCAACTGATGAGGGAGGAATTTAAGGTGGGTTCGAGACTTACACAGGCTAGGTCGCCCCTCAGTCATAGAACTGGTTCAAAATCACCTCCCTTGGCCTATATTCTCCTATTTCTGCATTCACACACACATGGTTAATTTTACAAGATAAGTGGGCTGAAAGAGGCCTCACATTGTCTTTGAGCGAATGTACACGGACGTGCACATCCAAAAGAAGAAAAGAGTAAGAGGGTAAGTAAAAGAAGAAAACAGAGGTAGATCAGAGGAATTTTGACAAGGTGGCGAGACTAACACAATAACTAGATCAACAAGTGATTGTCTTGACGTGGTAGCAAGACGGGCACAATAACTAGACCAACACAACAGAAATACTACTAGACGCCCGAACGATCATCGGTCAGCTTGACACAATGTCTAGCCTATCGTGGCAGTAAGGCAGGCACGGTAATGAAGACCATCTCGGTGACAATACTGCTAGACGACAAGACTATCATGACAATATTTGTCTCAACCTATCTTCGTCAAATGAGAGAGAGAAGAAAGAAGAGAGAGAAAGAGAAAGAGAAAGAGAGAGCAGAGAGCAAGGGAACATGGGTGGCGATGAGAGAAAAGATAGGAAAAATGGCGATGAGCTCTCGCCGTCCATGACAGAACGGTAAGAAGAGAGAAGACACGGGTGGCAATGAGCCTCCGCTGCCCATGACAGAGGAACAAGAAGAGAGAGAAAGCATATACGGCCATGACAAAAGAATGAGAGAAGAGATAGAAGACATGAATGGTGATAAGCTTCCGCCGTCCATGACGGGAGAGGAAACATGAGCGGCGATGTGCTTCAGTCGTCCATGAAGCAAGATTAAGGAGAGAGAAAACATAGGCGACGATGTGCTGCTACCATCCATGATAAAAGATTAAGATGAGAGAGAGAACATGGACGGCGATGTGCTTCGATTGTCCATGACAAAGGATTAAGAGGAGGGAGAGCATGGGTAGTGATGTGCCTCCGCTGTCCATGACAGAAGATTCAGAGGAGAGAGAATATGGGCAGCGATGTGCTTTCATCGTCCATGATAGAAGGTTAATAAGAGAGAGAACATGGGCGGCGATATGCTTCCGCCATCCATTACAGAAGATTAAGAGGAGAGAGAGAACATGGGTGACAATGTGCTTCCGCCATCCATGTTAGAGAATAAGAAAAAGAGAGAGAACATGGATGACGATGTGCTTTCGCCGTCCACGAAAGAAGGGAAGACAAGGAGACTTTGATAGATGCCTAACCCATCACTCTAGTTAAGGCCCAGCTCACTGTTCATGTCTTTAAAGCAAGAAGATATTATGTTAGCGGATGGAGTTCGCCATGCATGAACAGAGAAGAAGGAGAGAGAACAGAGAGAGTAGGAAAGAGAAGAGGGAGAAAGAAAAGATAAAGAATAAGAAGGAAAGTGGATAAAGAAGATCAAAGAGGAAATAGGAAAGAAAGATGGACGAGAGGAGAGAGAAAGAGAGAGAGGAGAGGAGAGAGAAAGAGAGAGATGAGAGGAGAGAACGAGAAACATGAGAGGAGGAGAGAGAAAATTACCTTCACTATTTAGTGCACATGCGCACCGCGCGCGCTCAATTCAACATGTACGGTACCCATGAAAACCGTGTCACTTTCTTGCATGGAATTGTGGCTGCTTGTGTACAATTGTGCACCCTACTATTTATTTTTGTTGTGGCGGCTTGTGCTCAATTGTGCACCTTATTATTTGACCCAAGTTTCCCTAAACACGTGCGTAAGAAGTTCCATCAAATTGACCTCCATATGAAGTTTAGTGCACATGTGAACCGCATGAGCTCAACACAACACGAGCGATTCGCACGAAAACCAGCCCCTTTTTTACGCCCAACTGTGGCAGCTTGTGCACAATAGTGCACCCTAATATTGGCTCCACGTTCCCTTGAACACATGCACAAGAAGTGTCACCAAATTTCCCTTTGTACAAAGTTTAGTGCACATGTGCACCACGCGCGCTCAACTCAACATGTGCGATTCAAGCAAAAAAGGTGTCGCATTTTGCCCACAATTGTAGCGGCTTGGGGACAATTGTGCACCCTACTATTTTCCCCTCATTCGCGTCAAACCTTGTGAAAGAAGTGCCACCAAATTTCCCTCATACGAAGTTTAGTGCACATGCGCCCCACGCGCTCAACTCAACGAGTGTGATTCGTGTGAAAACCGTGCCCTTTTTTTACACGCAATTGTGGCGGCTTGTGCACAAGTGTTCACTCTGCTATTTTCCCCACGTTCCCCCAAACGTGTGTGAAAGAAGTGCCACCAAATTTCCCTCCGTACGATGTTTAGTGCACATGCGCACCGCGTGCGCTTTACTCAACACGTGCGATTCACGCGAAACCCATGCCATTTTTTGTGCACGATTGTGGCAGCTTGTGTACAATTGTGCACCCTACTATTTGCCCCAGTTTCCCCCAAACACGTGTGCAAGAAGTGCCACAAAATTTCCCTCCGTACGAAGTTTAGTGCACATGTGCACCACGTGATCAACACAACGCGTGTGATTCGCAGAAAAATCGTGTCGCTTTTTTTTTTTGCAATTGTGGCAGCTTATGCACAATTGTGCACCCTACTATTTGCTCCACGTTCCCAAGAACACGTGCGCAAGAAGTGCCACCAATATACCCTCTGAACGAAGGTTAGTGTAAATGTGCACTGCGCGTGCTGAAATCAACACGTGCGATTCGCACAAACACCGTGCTGCTTTTTTGAGCGCAAATATCGCATCTTGTGCACAATTGTGCACCCTACTATTTGCCTCACGTTCCCCCAAACACGTGTGCAAGAAGTGCCAACAAATTGCCCTCCGTAAGAAGTTTAGTGCGCATGCGTACAGCGCGCTCCACTCAATAAGTGCGATTCGGGCAAAAACCTCGCCCTTTTTTTGCCCGTAATAGTGGTAGTATATGCACAATTGTGCACCCTACATTTTACCCCATGTTCCTGCAAACATGTGCACAAGAAGTGTCACCAAATTTCCCTTCGTACGATGTTTAGTGCTCATGTGCAGGGGCATTGCACAATTGTGCACCGTACTATTTGCCCCATGTTCCCCCAAACACATGTGCAAGAAGTGCCAACAAATTGCCCTCCGTACGAAGTTTAGTGGACAAGTGCACCGCACATTCAACTGAAAGAGTGCGATTCGCGCGAAAACCTTGCCCTTTCTTTGCGTGAATTTGTGGCGGCTTTTTGACTATTTGCCCCAAGTTCCCCCAAACACATGTGTAAGAAGTGCCATCAAATTGACCTCCATATGATGTTTAGTGCAGATGCGAACCGTGTGCGCTCACACAACATGTGCGATTCACACGAAAATCGTGTCGCTTTTTTGTGCGCAACTGTGATAGGTTGTGCACAATTGTACACCCTACTATGGGCCCCACGTTCCCTCGAACACATGCGCAAGAATTTCCACCAAATTTCCCTTCGTATGAAGTTTTGTGCACATGCGCACCGCTCGCGATCAGCCTAATGTTTGCCATTCTCACAAAAACCGTGCCGCGTTTTTGCACGCAATTGTGGTGGCTTGTGTACAATTGTGCATGCTACTATTTTCCCAACGTTCCTCCCAACACGTGTGAAAGAACTGCCAACAAATTACCCTCCATGTGAAGTTTAGTGCACAAGCGCACTGTGCTCGATGAACTCTATGCGTGCGGTTCATTTGAAAATGGTGCCACGTTTTTTAGCATAATTGTGGCCGCTTGTGCACAATTGTGCACCCTACTATTTTCCCCTCGTTCCCCTAAACACGTGCAAAAGAAGTGCCACCAAATTTCCCTTCGTAAGACGTTTAGTGCACATGTGCACCGCGCGCTCAAATCAACGAGTGTGATTCACGCGAATACTGTTCTGTTTTTTTGCACGCAATCGTGGTGGCTTGTGCACCCTACTATTTGCCCCACGTTCCCCAAATCAAATAAGCAAGAAGTGCCAAAAAATTTCCCTCCATACGAAGATTAGTGCACATGCGCACCGCACGTGCTCAACACAACGTGTGCAATTCGCATGAAAATCGTGTCGCTTTTTTGAGGGCATATGTGGCGGCTTATGCACAACTGTGCACCCTACTATTAGTCCCACGTTCCCCCGAACATGTGCCCAAGAAGTGACACCAAATTACCCTCCATGTGAAATTTAGTGCACATGCACACTGCGCATGCTCAAATCAACATGTGCGATTCGTGTGAACATCGAGCTGCTTTTCTACACACAAATGTAGCATGTTGTGCACAATTGTGCACCCTACTATTTGTCCAATGTTCAACCAAACACGTGCGCAAGAAGTGCCAACAAATTGTCCTCTGTAAGAAGTTTAGTGCACATGCGCATCGCGTGCACTCAACTCAATGCATGCCATTCATGCGAAAACTGTGCCGCTTTTTTACTGGCAATTGTGGTGGCCCTACTATTTTCCTCACATTCCCCTAAACACGTTCGAAAGAAGTGCCACCAAATTTCCCTCTGTAAGAAGTTTAGTGCACATGCACACCGTGCACACTCTGCTCAATGCATGCGATTCACGCGGTACCCGTGCAATTTTTTACGCACGATTGGGGCAACTTGTGCACAATTGTGCACCCTACTATTTGCCCCATGTTCCCCCAAACACTTGTGCAAGAAGTGCCACAAAATTGCCCTCCGTACGAAGTTTAGTTCACACGTGCTCAACAAAACGCATGCGATTCGCACAAAAACTGTGTCACTTTTTTACGCGCAATTTTGGCGGCTTGTGCACAATTGTGCACCCTACTATTTTCCCCACATTCCTCTGAACACGTGCACAAGAAGTGCCTCCAATATACCCTCCGTACGAAGTATAGTGCACATACGCACCACACGTACCCAAATCAACACTTGCGATTCGCACGAACATCGTGCTGCTTTTTTGCGCACAAATGTGGCATCTTGTGCACAATTGTGCACCCTAATATTTGCCACACGTACCCCCAAACACTTGCTCAAGAAGTGCTAACAAATTGCCCGCCGTAAGAAGCTTAGTTCGCATGCGTGCTCAACTCAACGCATTCCATTCATGCAAAAATTGTGCCACTTTTTTGCAGGCAATTGTGGCGGCTTGTGCACTATTGTGCACCATACTATTTGCCCCACGTTTCCCTAAACATGTGCAAAAGAAATGCCACCAAATTGCCCTCCGTACGAAGCTTAGTGCACATGCGCACTGCGCGCTCAACTCAACAAGTGCGATTTGCGCGAAAACCATGCCCTTTTTTTGCCCTCAATTGTGACGATTTGTACACAATTGTGCACCCTACTATTTTCACCACGATCCCCCAAACACGTGCGAAAGTAGTGCGACCAAATTGCCCTCTATACGAAGTTTAGTGCACATGCGCACCGCACGTTCAACTCAACGAGTGCGATTCACACAATAACCTTGCCCTTTTTTTAACGCAATAGTGGCGGCATGTGCACAATTGTGCACCCTACTTTTTGACCCACATTCCCCCAAACATGTGCACAAGAAGTGCCACCAAATTTCCCTTCATACGAAATTTAGTGCACATACGCACTGGCTTGTGCACAATTGTGCACCCTACTATTTGCCCCACATTGCCCTCCGCACAAAGTTTAATGCACATGCGCAACGCGCGTTCAACTAAACGAGTACGATTCGTGCGAAAACCTTGCCCTTTTTTAGCGTGGAATTGTGGAGGCCTGTGCACAATTGTGCACCCTCATATTTGCTCCATGTTCCCCCAAACACGTGCGCAAGAAGTGCCACCAAATTGACCTCCATATGAAGTTTAGTGCTCATGCGAACTGCGTGCGCTCAACTCAACACGTGCGCACCACGTGCGATCAACACAATGCGTGCGAGTCGCACGAATATTGTGCTGCTTTCTTGCGTGCAATTGTAGCGGCTTGTGCACAATTGTGCACTCTACTATTGGCCCCACGTTCCCTCGATTACGTGCACAAGAAGTGCCACCAAATTGCCCTCCGTAAGAAGTTTAGTGCACATGCGACCGCACGCGCTCTAATCAACACGTGCGATTCACACGAAAACCGCACCATTTTTGCGCACTATGGTGGAAGCTTGTGCACAATTATGCACCTTACTCTTTTCCCCACGTTACCCTAAACACGTGCGATTCGCACGAAAGCCGTGCCGCTTTTCTGCCCACAGTTATGGTGGCTTGTGCACAATTTTGCACCCTACTATTTGTCCCACGTTCCCCTAAATACGTGCGTAAGAAGTGCCACCAAATTGCCCTCCAAACGAAGTTTAGCGCACATGCGCACCTCGCATGCTCAACTCAACACGTGCGATTCGAGCAATAACCGTTTTTGTGCGCAATTGTGCTGACTTGTGAACAATTGTGTACCATACTATTTGCCCCACGTTCCCCCAAACACATGCGCAAGAAGTGCCAACAAATTGCCCTCCGTATGAAGTTTAGTGCACATGCGCATCGCGCGTTCAACACAATGTGTGCCATTAGCAAGAAAATCGTCCCACTTTTTTGCACAGAATTGTGGCGGCTTGTGTACAATTATGTACCCTTCTATTTGCCCCAACTTCCCCAAAAAACATGTGAAAGAAGTGCCACAAAATTTCCCTCCGTATGAAGTTTAATGCACATGCGCACGACGCGCTCTCAACTTAACGCATGTGATTCGAGCCAAAACTGTGCCGTTTTTTTGCGCGCAATTGTGCTGGCTTGTGCACAATTGTGCACCCTACTTTTTGCCCCATGTTCCCCCAAACAAATGGGCAACAAGTTCCAATAAATTTCCCTTCATACTAAGTTTAGTGCACATGCGCACTGCACGTTCAACTCAATGAGTGCGATTCGAGCGAAAACCTTGCCCTTTTTTTGAGTGGAATTGTGGCGGCTTGTGTAAAATTTTGTACCCTCCTATTATGCCCAACTTCCCCCAAACATGTGTGCAAGAAGTGCTACCAAATTGCCCTCCGTATTATGCACATGCGCACCGAGCGTGCTCTACTCAATGCGTGCGATTCACGCGAAAATCGTGTCACTTTTTGCGCCCGATTGTGGCAGCATGTGCACAATTGTGCACCCTACCATTTGCCCCACATTCCCCCAAACACCTGCGCAAGAAATGCCACAAAATTTCCCTCCGTACGAAGTTTAGTGCACATGCGTTCTGCGCACGCTCAACACAATACGTGCGATTCGTACAAAAACCGTGTCGCTTTTTTGCGTGCAATTGTGGCGGCTTGTGCACAATTGTGCATTCTATTATTTGTGCCATGTTCCCCCCAACACGTGCGGAAGAAGTGCCACCAAATTGCCCTTCGTACAAAAAATGTGGTGTCTTGTGCACAATTGTGCACCATACTATAGTCGCACGTTCCCCTAACACGTGCACAAGAAGTGCCAACAAATTGCCCTCCGTAAGAAGTCACATGCGCACCACTTGCACTCAACTCAACGCGTGACATTCATGCAAAAACCGTGCTGCTTTTTTGCAGGCAATTATGGCAGCTTGTGCACAATTGTGCACCCTACTATTTGCCTCACGTTCCCCAAAATAGGTGCAAAATACATTCCACCAAATTTCCCTTCATACGAAGTTTAGTGCACATGCGCATTGCACACGCTCAACTCAACGCGTGTGATTCGAGCGAAAACCGTGAAGTTTTTTTGCATGCAAATGTGCCAGCTTGTGAACAATTATGCACCCTACTATTTTCCCCATGTTCCGCCAAACACATGCTCAAGAAGTGCCCACAAAGTGCCCTCCGTATGAAGTTTAGTGCACATGCGCACCGCGCGTTCAACTCAACGAGTGCGATTCGTGCAAAACCCATGCCCTTTTTTTGTGTAGAATTTTGGCCGCTTGTGCACAATTGTGCATCCTACTACTTGCCCCACGTTCCCCAAACACGTGCTCAAGAAGGGTAACAAAATTTCCCTCCGTACGAAGTTTAATACACTTGTGCATCGCGTGCGCTCAACACAACGAGTGTGATTCACACAAAAACCGTGCCGCTTTCTTGCGTGCAATTGTGGCGGCTCGTGCACAATTGTGCACCCTACTATTGGCCCCATGTTCCCTCGAACATGTGCGCAAGAATTGCCACAAAATTTCCCTCCGTATGAAGTTTAGTGCACATGCACATCGCGCGCGCTCAACTCAACGCGTGCGATTCATGCGAAAATCGTGACGCTTTTTTGCACGCAATTGTGGCGGCTTGTCTACAATTGTGCACCCTACTATGTGGCGGCTTGTCTACAATCAAGCATTGGAACAAGCCTCCACATCTTTAATTGTCTACAATCAAGCATTGGCGTGGGTAGAATGTGATATGTTGACACATATACTACATGATATTTGATTAAATATGTGGATGAAAGAGATCGAACACGACATTTCAATTGCGATTTGTGGTTTATGTGGCATATGCTAGACATAGAAAGAGTTCTTGACAATTTTCTCTTGCGATTGCATACGTTTGACTACACTTGCTTTTATTAGTTCATTACTATTGATTATGTTAATGGACCATGTTGATTGACTATGCTTATGAAGCATACAATGGTTTATGCTTATACATGATATGAGATTGAGAAAGTTAATTGGTTGTTGATACTTGCCCCCTTGCTTGATATGAATATTGCATTAATGGTAGAGAATGGATGTTTTAAATTATATCATTGTGTATATGAATGAGAGAGAGAATCATTTATAAGGCTTCAAAAGGCCAAGTGGGAGACTATTGACTATGTGGTCTTAAAAGCCAATAGTCTTACGCTTAGTAAGAGTTAGAGGGATACTGAATCTGGGTGCTTGATGCACTGGGGCCTAGATTCATATACCCCGAGTATTTGAGGCATTGAGAGTATACGTTTTGATAGTGTGAACTCTCAGGGAGGTGTGAGGGTCATCTCCCAGTCAGGACTATATTGATTAGAATGCCTCATAGTTGATGTGATAAGCCAAGGCTTGGAGAATCCAACCGAGAAAAATAGAACCTGAGTATTTAAAAGAGTACTCGCCCTTTATGGAATGGTCGGCTCATGGGACATGAGCCTGTATCCTGACACGAGACCATTGCATGACATGTGCACCCACAGTCATATGGGGAAGCCACTCTTCTATACTATTATCTAACTTAGAAGAGCTAGTGCGCATGTGTTGAGTAGGAACATGTCCCACAGGGGTGCACCAGTAATCCATTGGACCCCTGATGACAGGAAGCTCTGCCTCAACGACTTTGATGTGACCAATTATGTGTCCCTGTCATAGACTTTGGAGCATCAGTTCATTAGGTCGGCTTGAGACACCTGTGGAATGTCATCCAGGTTAGCCCAATGGAAGACTTCAACAGTCTCATAAGAGCTAGTGCGCATGTGATTTGAGGGGATCCCTGTATTTGAGTAGGAACATGTCCCACAAGGTGCACTAGTAATCCATTGAACCCCTGGTGACGGAAAGCTCTGGCTCAACGACTTCGATGTGACCAATTATTTGTCCTTGCCATAGACTATGGAGCATAGGTCCATTGGGTCAGCTTGAGACACCGGTGGAATGTCATTCAGGTTAGCCCAATCGAAGACTCCGACTAGTGCTATAAGTCTAGAGATCTCGTTTTCCTTTAGCCCTATATTAATCTAAAATTGATGATAAAATATTTTATATTGATAAAAAATTATGTAACAATATTTATAAATTACTTAGAGAATTTTTAGGATTTTTGGAGATTTTTTCAGTTTTTTTTTAAATAGTAAAATATGATTTTTAAATTTGTTTGACATAAATACCAAACAAAGATATTCTATGGGGATGCCACATGGATCCCAAGTGGCCATAATGATTCTAAGTGGTACCTTCACCTCCCCACTCGTGGATGACATCATGCTAACGTCATATCTATGTGGGGACCTATTTGTCATTAATTATTTTGTTGGTATTATGTTATAGCATGTTATCTTGTTATTTAAAGTATTATATATTGTTATGACTTAAGTTTGATTTAAGTCACTTATTTTTTTAGTCATATGTGTCATATTTGGCATGTGTGAAGTCATGAAATTTTGAGAATTAATTTAATTCATATTATTATCTACATATGATTTTGTAGCATGTGAGTATATCTTATGTGGCACCACCTTATGGGCTTGACCCATATAAAACTTTAGTGTTGTTAAAATCCTATTGGTGGTATCATAAGATATTTTATTCACATGTGTGGATGTCCCGTATTACCTTTATGTCCATGTCCTTGTATTTTATTGACTCTCACAAATTATTCAAAAACCATGGGCATAAGTGTAAACATGAATTTTGACTTAATGGGAAATAAAACATGGAGCTAAGGGCTTCAAGGTAAAATGACTATAAACCTAAGTTTTAAGGACTCAATGGTGTCAAAAGCTCATCCATTGATCTTGGTGATAAGATATGGATGAGTGGTTTGGATAAAAGCTTCTCATGTGCCATTGATCTAAGGTATTAAGGATCAAGATCAAATCCATCTTTATGATCTAAGTATAAAAGTTACTTATGAGGTCAATTATAACCCTAACTTGAGTATTCACTTCAAAGAGAGAGAGAGAGAGAGAGAGAGAGAGAGAGAGAGAGAGAGCCCTTGATAAAAATGTGGTCACCCATGAGACTATCTTCTTCCTTGAACTTTCATTTGAAACCCTTCCATGGAGTAGTTCATCATTTATGTGATCAAGCCCATACTATTGGTTCATTAAGGTATTGATTTTTCTTCTCGTATTTTTAATTCCTACCTCATTTCCATTATCAAAGCTTGCTGTAATTCTTAATTTACAGTAGCTTTCTTCATTTTTATCATAAAAACTTAGTATTTGACGAGTCCCAAAGCAATAATGTAGTCCATACACATAGTATGTGTAGACTAACTTGCTTACTCCATGATCTTGAATAGTTTCAACTTGATTTCTTGATCTTATTTTTCTGGAATTTTTACTTAGAATATAAACTGATGAGATTTTTATTTCATCATATTTGAGCATAAGAAATAGTCCATTGAGTTCTCTTTTTAATGTTGAAAAATTCTTGTGGTCCCTTATGGACTACATAGTGTAGTTTCACCATAATTTCCTTATTTTGTGTAGTACCTCTCTCAAAATTTCAAGGGCTATTTTAATACATCTCTCCCTCATAATTTGATCCCCATTAAGTGAAATAAATGTGATCATTTGATTCTTATTGGATTGATCTCCTTGAGTTATTATTATCACCCGTGCTTTACACAATAGGACAAAATTAAATCATCAAAAGGCCCTTTCATAGCTCGGGCACAAGGGGTTCGAACCATGGTTTCCCCATGTATGATTGCATGTTAATTTGATGTATATACAGTTATTAAATGGATTCATGATTGGTTAAATTGAGTATGTTGTGTGAATATTGAGATTGTTTTTTTAATCTTGCGGTAAGAGCTTTAATGCAATGTATTATTGTTCATGCAAATTGAAGTCTTATTGCATTATTATGATCAAGTGTATGACTTGTATGAGATATTATGATATATGATGAGGATGAAGAATGAAGATGAAATTATCATATAATTTTGATATAATGAGGAATTGCGAGTGCAAGTCATGTAATGTGTTGTAGAGATGTACAATGTGAATATTTGAATATTATATTCAGTTTAATTGAATTTTTGAGTAAAGGATTTGTACAGGACTTATTAGGGTTCAATTTTATTATTAAAATGTGTATAAATCATGTTTGTAGCCTGGAATATATGTATTATGGTTTTGTATTGAGATATTAATGCATTTAAACCCTTGAGTTTTTATACAATGGAAAGTTTTTAAAATATTGCATTTCTAGCACATTGGTCTTATACCACCAACAAATGGTATCAGAGCGAGGTTCTAATATGGCCCCTTAGTTCTCTTATATTGTGTATAATTTAATTTTTAATTTTCACCAATACTTGATCATGATTGCCATGATGCATATGCTTTGAATTTGAGAAGTGATGGTGTCATTGGCATGAGAACTTTGAATGAATATTTTTCAGAACTGTTGTATATCTGTGAGAGAATGGTAGGGCATTCAATACTTTATATAAGAGAATAATACTTGGTACTATTTTGTGTTATTGAGTGTATTTTCATATGGAAAAAGTGTCATGAGCATATTGTGTATATTTTGGAAGTTATTTATTGTTTATTAAAGTGTGTTAGATCTGAGAAAGACATTTCCAGGAACTTTACACCTTTTTCAGTGGGGGTTTTGATGAATCAAAACTTATGGGACTGAGTTAGGACCTTTTGTACTTTTGAGGAAAAGAGTCTAGTTTAAATGTACATTTGGGCTCATAGGAAAATTCTCCATATTTGAAAAATTATGGTCGTGTTACTTGAGGGTATCATACTATAATTTCTGCTACACAAAGCAAAAATTGACCCTATGAGAATAATGTTATTTGATCTATTTCGGACCATTATTCAATGCTACTTTCTAAATAAAAGTTTTCTAATTTTGAGTTTATTTTATCCGAGAATAAGTCTCATGACTAAATGATGTGTAAATTTATAGTTATGTCCATTGAATTGTACCGTACTCATCTTGGAAAATAAAAAAAACATTATTTCCTATATCTAATCTGTGAGAAGGGCATTGATACTTTATAATTTTGTAATCCCACTATGAAGTATAAGTTGTAAGTCCTTGTGAGTTATTAGGGTGTTTTATATCAGTGGGAGAGTTATATAAACCCCACTGAATCGTGAGTGTTAAGTTTTAATACCCGAGTCTTGGTCTAGATCCGGACTAGTCCCGGATAGTGTGTGATGAAGTTGGCAACAAGACTAAAGACACATGTGGATGGATGAGACGATGATCATAGTTACAAAAGAGAGAAATAAAGGGTTAAGCCAAATCACAGATTGAAGATAAAGGTATTATCACATTATGACTTGGTCACCTTAAAACCATAAGGTACGACTTCCTTCTACTTATGAGCATGATTTTAATATATTGAGAATTCATTTCTTAGAGAACAACCATTTTGGGTTTATGATATCATGTGAGCAATTATTGGTAGAATATCTTGGTGTATTATATGAGTTTAATAATTGAAAGCTATAAACTTGAATAATGCCAATGCTTACATATTGAGATTTTGAATGCTTGTGTCTACTCTTATATAAGCTTAAGACATATAGAATATGTAATTTGGTTCTAGATCTATGATCTATGATTCAAATTACCGATCCTATGGATATGGCTAATTTAAGATATATGGCATATGTAAGGATTGCACTAGTTATTGTTTGAGAATTATGAGATATGAGAAATGTTTATTATTTGTGATTTGCTTCATGATTTGAGAACTCATGAGGTGTATCATTAATATGACATTGACTAATCCTTATGGCACCTCAAGCTATATGCTTCATTATTTTGAGCTTTCCTAAATGATGAGATAATGTGATGTATTATATTTTCATATAGTGAGTACTTAGTGATACATGATCTTGCCATAATTCTTATGTGAATAAGTGAATGTGGTATTATGTTTTGAATATCATATGAGGATTATTACATAGCACGTTAGGCTCAATGGTCATGAAAAAATATTTTCATGTATGAGATAACCTTTATAGTACTATGTTGTTCACTATTTTGGAAATTGAGATCAATCGAACCAATATGTATCTTAAGTATCGATTGTAATAATTAAGAGAATGTGATGAAATAGATTTTATCTTAAACACTTGTTCTTCTGAACGAGGATTTCTATATTTAAAATTTTTTAGCACAAGAGAATGTTAGAAAGCATAAAGGGGATTCTACCCCATTTTGTGTATTGCTACTTTGTATTATCTTTCTATTAAAGAGTTATCCCTATGCTAAACTCCATGCTTCTTCCATTTGGAAGATCACCCTTAAAGAGGGTCTTTAAGCATTATGGTATGACTACATAAATTTTTTAGAGTATCTCATAGTCATCAATCTTTGAATTAAGTCCTTTTTGAAACCTTTGAATTTTTACTTAAAAGTAAACTATTTTCTAAGAAATAAATTCACGTTATTTTGAAAGGCAACTTTGTTGGTTTCAGTGAGAGCATCTGTAGTAAGTCTAAATAGTAAAACCATACCATCCTCAAAGAGAGAACCTTGGTATTGATTTTGGCAATACTTATATCTCAAAAAAATTTCACTTATGAGAAAATTTGAAGAGGCATTGAATTAGAATGATTTGTAAATAAAAGCCGAAATGAGTATTTGACCTCTTACTTGAAAATTGATCATTTTATGAACCCATGGGCCGTTTTCTTCCGCTGCATTATAAGTATTGTTGTTTTCATTTAGTGCCACGGTGAGAAGTTTAAGTCACTTAAAGACATATCACTTATTAGAGTTGTGAGGCATCTCTTTGATAGACTTTTGAATTTTCAATGATTAATTGTGTGACATTATATAGTAGCAGATCATCACTTGTCTATACATGAATTTCATGCCATGGTAATCATAGGCATTCACTTTCACATAGATGATCCATTAGATAGCTTCTACTGGTCTCTAAAAGGCTAGTAGGCCTTTTAGTGGAGTATTTATCAGCCACTTGAAAATATTTTTAATAGTATGCGAGACCTGATGTAGAGCTGCATATTTATGTGGATTATGATATGATTATAAGGACACTTCATTCTGTGGGCTAGTCACACTGATAGTGACTATCTATGCATGAACTATATGCATGTGACTTAATGCATTTGGTTTTTTATCATGAGATAATTTGTGAGATTTAATATGAGAGAAATCCAATAAACTTTGATAAGTCCCACATTACATGAGATATTGTCGTAATTGATTCGAACTTATAATGTGTTTAGTCACTCGAACATGTATAATTGAACCTCTCTTGATCTTGGGATTGTTATCTTCTCTTCTTACTTGACTAAGGGTATACTTAGTCTAGAACTGCCATAGCAGTCTGGCTGTCAAGCAGTATTACCATCGTGCTGGTCCTGAGTACTATGCCCGTCTTGCAGCCACACCAGATTAGGATAGTCGTATCGGCCTCAATTAGTAGTATTAGCGTCGTGCTGGTCTTGAGTACCATGCTCGCCTTGCTACCACTTCGAGTCAGTAGCTGGTCCAGCGATCATGCTAGTCTTGTCCCCTTATCAAGTTTTCTTCTCTGCCTTTATTCGAACCTTCCCCTTCATCACCCTCACTTATGAATGTGCATTGCCCTAAGACAAGGGTACCTTCGACCCACTTATCTAGCAAGTTAACCATGATAATGTTGTGCAAAAAACAAAGAGATTGCAGGTCGAGGGAGGCGATTCTGAGCCAGCTGAAGAATCTAAGGGGCTTTCTGTCATAATCTAAGTAGGTACCCACTCGAGTCAGCCCGAGTAAGTCACAGACCCAGGTGAGGTTGGTCCCCACCTCACATCCAAAATTCCTCTCTTACTAGTTAGACACCTGCCTTGTTCTGTGAGCGAGATTCCTGAGAGAGCGATCTCAGATCCCGGGTCTTCCATACCCGAGATACATGTCACCTAATCACCTAGATCAGGGGAGGTGAGATCGAGACACCTAACCAGCCTCAAGTACCTGTTTTCTCAAAAGGAGTTGAACATGAGTCAATGAAGATGGATAGATCTATTAAATGATTTTGATTGTACCATCAATTACGTATCAGGCAAGACTAATGTGGTAGCAGATGCCTTAAGTAAAAAGCCCATAGTATTGGTGGCACACCTCATGGTTCGAGAAATGAAATTGTTATAGGATGCAGTAGAGTGGCACCCAGCTCTGCCCCTTAGTAATGGGGTAGGTATGACTGCTTGTATAAAGGGGGAGCCCCAACTCTTTCAACAAATCAGGATGGCGTAAAAGGTGGATTCCCTACTCACGAAAAATTTGGAAGAGATGAAACTAGGGAAGAAAAACTATTTCTCTGTGAGCAGCGACGACTTGTTCAGATTCAAGGGTCGGGTCTGTGTTCCGAAAAATGAAGATGTGAAGAGGGCTATTTTAGAAGAAGCACACCGCACCTGTTATGTTGTGCACCCAGGGAGCACTAAAATGTATCAAGACCTAAAGAGAACTTTCTGGTGGAATGACATGAAAAGAGAAGTAGCATTATTTGTTTCTAGGTGCTTGTCATGCCAGCAAGTGAAAGCTGAGTATCAGGAGCCCACCGGATTGTTGCAACCTTTGCCCGCGCCAGAATGGAAATGGGAACACATTACTATGTACTTTGTTTCTAGTTTACTTAGAACGGGTGCTGGATATGATAGTATTTGGGTCATTGTGGACCGGCTTTCCAATGCTACCCATTTCTTACTGGTCCGCACAACTTATACCTTTGATAAATTAGCCTAGTTATACATCAAAGAGATAGTGAGGTTGCATGGAGTATCAGTTAGCATCGTGTCCAATAGGGACACTAGATTTACCTTGAGGTTTTGGGCTAGTTTGCAGTCGGCCTTGGGGACAAGACTTACTTTTAACACTATTTTCACCCCCAAACTGATGGACAATCATAGCGAACTATTCATACCCTGGAAGATATGTTACGGGCTTGTGTTACTGACTTTAAAGTAAGCTGGGACGACCATCTACCGCTAATAGAATTTTCCTATAACAATAGCTTCCAAGCCAGTACTCAGATGGCGCCTTTTGAGGCCTTGTATGGAAGACAGTGTAGATCGCCCACATGTTAGGGTGAGGTTGGTGAAAGGAAGCTTTCAGGGCAAGAAATTGTTCAAGTGACCTCATAAAAGATTCCTTTGTTTCGAGAGAGGCTCACGATAGCTCAGAGTTGGCAAAATAGTTAAGCTGATAATCGAAGAAATGACATCAAAATTGAGGTAGGTGATTGGGTTTTCTTGAAAGTATTGCTAACTAAGGGCATCATGAGGTTCGACAAGAAAGAAAAATTGAGCCCACGTTTTATTGGACCATTTGATATTCTGGAAAGAGTTGGAAGCATGACATATCGAGTTGCCCTGCCACCCGAGTTTGCAAACATCCATGATGTTTTTCATGTATCTCTATTAAGGAAGTACCAGCCTGACTAGTCCCATGTTTTGAGATACAAACCAGTTCAGATAAGAGAAGACTTGACCAACATCAAGCAACCAATTGAGATACTGGATAGAAGGCTACAAGTAATGTACAACAAAGAAATTCTTTTGGTCTGTGTTTTGTGACAATACCATTCACATGAAGAGTCGACTTGAGAACAGGAAGGTGAAATCCAGGATAAGGACCCCCATTTGTTTGATTAAAAGAAATATGGTTTTGAGGACAAAATCCTTTTTTAAGGGGGGGATGATGTAACGACCCATATTGTCCAGGCTTGATGATGTGCGCGGCAATGAAGAGGCATGCAAAGCAGTAGAAAGAAGGAGAGAGAGTGCTCGACAGTAAGAAGAAGGAGTGATTGCGAAGTTGAAGAGAAATGTGCGGCAAGACACACACGCCACAATGAACAGACGTTCGACAATGAAGAGACGTGCGCAACAATGAAGAGACGCATGCAGCAGTGATGAGACATGCACGACAATGAAGAGACGTGTGTGGCAGTGAAGAGACACGTGTGAGAGAGAGAGATGCACGTGATAGTGTAGAGATGTGCGGGGCAGTGAAGAGACACGTGCGAGAGAGAGACACACACGACAGTGAGAACGATGTCGTGCACGGTGCTGCCGTGCGCAACACCACCATGCCCATGCTTACCACTGGAGTGGCATGCTTCCTTTCCACTTGCCCAATTGCATGCCACTATGAGTGCCACTTGGCAAATTCGAGCTGCCACCTTCCACTTCTTGGCTTACTTAAACCTCCCCTTCTCTCCTCCTCCAAGCCTTTATTCTCTATCTTACAATTTAAAACCATTTCTCAACACTTAGTGCTTTCACCCCTTTGGACCACTGTTGAGGAGCTTGGAAGTGACTTGTGTGGGGGATTTTAAGATACATTTGAGCAAACGTAGGTGGACCTAAAACTCATGTTTCCATAATTTGATTAAAGCATGAAAATTAAGCAAAGTATAACTGTGATTTTGATGGGAATATGAGTGCATGCTAGTGAAATTGTGTGCATTGGTGCACTATTTTTACATAAATTTTGGTCCTAATTGGCATGATGAATTTAGTATTGAAAATAACTCTGTTGGTTATGAAAATATGTGAAATAGTACCCCTGTATGTCTAAATTAAGATGAAAAATGTTTTGTATTAATATCCATTTTAGTTTGGAAGTTATATATTGTTCTATAAGGTGTGGCAAAACTTTGCTGTGAATTTCAAAGGATCCTATATGTTTTTGTAATGAACCTTTAACTGGCCAAATAATGTTCAAATGAGTTCAAACTACTTTTAAATGAAATATAAATTCTTCTACTCAATTTTTGATTTGGAACTATGTTGAAATTTCGTATGATTTGAGAATTATGTCTCGGTATGTATAGACATGTCACTGTTATCAGTTGCAGTAATTTCAAGAACTATTGCTCATTGTGTACCAAATTTTTCACTGACTAAATAGTGAACAAATGACTTCAAACCACTTTTATTTGAATGATGGATGTGTCTACTTCAAATTTTTTTTTTGGAACTATGTCGAAATTCTCTGTGATTTGGGAATTATGCCCCGATGTACATGCATGCGTCACTGTTATAAGTTGTAGTGAAATCTCAGAATTGTCGCTTGTTTTATGAAAGACTATAAACTAATCCATACATCTTTGAATAAGGCTAAATCACTTCTAAATGAAAGGTGGATGAGTTTAAGTTCAAGTTGATTTTGGGACTATGACTAAAATCCCCATGAAATGGAAGTAAGGCCGAATTTTAAGAGGCCTTCATGATGAAAATTATGTTCTATCATGAAGTATTGAATATGCATGATTATGATATAATGAATGGTTATGAGCTCTTGAATAATTATGATTTGACATGCTTGGGCATGAGTGAATGAATGTTTTAGTTATGCATGTGCATAATTATGATATGATATAATATGACTGTGATATGAACCCCACGCAATGGGACATCCATAGGTACTAGGGATATGATATGATAAGACTATGATAGGATACACTATGCAATGGGACACCCATTGGTAGCGTGATATGAGATTTTTGAGACTTTTGATATAAGGCACTTCGTAATAGGTCAATCGTTGGTAGTGTAATATGTTTTGATGTGATAAAATGTCGTAACGACCTTAGATTTTTCTCAAGTCAGAGGAAATGAAAAGACCAGTGCCGGTTGTTAAGAGAGAGAAAGCTAGTGCCAGTTGTGAAGAGAGAGAGAGCCAATATCGGCTGTGGAGAGCAGAGAGAGAAAGTCAGCACCTGCTGTGAAGAGAGAGAGAAACCCAACATCGATTGTGAAGAGAGAGAGAAAGTCAGTGTCCACTATGAAGAGAGAGATTCAGTGCCGACTGTGAAGAGAGGGAGAGAGAGATTCAACACCAACTGTGAAGAGGATAGAGAGAAATCCAGTGTTGGCTATGAAGAGAGAGACAACACTAGCTGAGAAGAGAAAAATAAAGTCAGCACTAGCTATGAAGAGGAGAGAGAGAGCCAACATCGATTATGAAGAGGAGAGAGAGACACTAGCATCGGCTGTAAATAAAGAGAGAGCCAACACCACTATGAAGATGAGAGAGAGAGACAATATCGACTGTGAAGAGGAGAGAGAGAGAATTAACATCGACTGTAAAGAGGAGGGAGAGAGAGAGAAGAGAGAGACAATATCGACTGTGAAGAGGAGAGAGAGAGAATTAACATCGACTGTAAAGAGGAGGGAGAGAGAGAGAAAGAGATCACCAGTGCTGGCTATGAAGAGAGAGAAAGAAGTACAACGCTGTGCATGGTCAGTATTTGCCACTTGTCCAACATCACGGCGATTGTTTGCCACCTGTCAACCTTAGGCTGCCACCTGCCACCTGAGGGAGTAGTTAAGCCCTCTCCCTCTCCCTCACACCATTTTCCACTCACAGTCTCTCATTTTCTCTCTCTCACTAGAGCTAACTCTCAAGTCCCTTACCCTTTGTTGCCCCATTACTACTTACCAAGGGAACCTTGAGGAGACGATGTAAGAAGGGGTTACGAGCACCATTTTTCTCATCAGGTAAGTGGATTTAGAAGCTGTGCATCACTATCATATTCAAGCATGAAGAGTAGATGAGTAAAAGGTAGGAATATGTGTCTGTAGGTGCAAGAGTAAGCTTGGAACCTTGGAAATTATGTCTTAGAATACAAAACTATTTAGTTCATGTTAATGACAAAAAAGCTTGCAAAATCCTCTTGTGAATATATTATAAGTGAAATAGGATTTGACTGAATATTAGATTGTGGCTTTGGAGATATTGTTTATGTTTGCGTATGTAATAAAAGTTTGGGAAAGGAATGGGGAAATGAATTTCCAAGAACTATGGGTGTTTTTATATCGAATCATTCAGTGACCAAACGGTGTCCAAATGGGTCCAAATCAGTCTTGAATGAGAGACATGCTTGTATAATACAACTTTAATTCTTGTATGATCTTGAAATTCTTTATATTTTAGGATTTACACTCCAAAATAAATAACTATGTCACTATTAATAGACAATAGAAATTCCAGCCACTGTCATCTACTTTGTACCAAAATTTTTACCAACTAATAGGAGTTCAAATACATCCAAATTACCACCATTTGAATCGTATAGGCGACAACTACAATGTTCATGTTCAAACCTTGTTATAAATTCTTCACGAATGAGAAGCTATTCCTCAAAATATGCTATCATGTCATTGTTACCAGAAACTGTGAAAATTCAGAACTATCACCTTGAAATGTCATGAGTTTTGACTAATAAAATAAATTTCAATTGTTCCCAAACTATCACTATTCAAAAGGTTTATGTGAATACTTAAAGTTGCATGTAAAGATTTTCTTGAAAAACCTCTTTGAATGAGAGTTATGCCCTTTTGAAGGGGGAGTATGTCACTGTTGACAGAACTTCCCAGAAATTGTACTTGCTAAGTGTGAATGTTATTTTAGTAAGTGCCATGTGATATTCAAATAATGAATGTGAATGCTATATAATAATTGCCATGCGATATTTATATGATAAGTGTTATAGGACCAGTATCATGTGACAAGTGATAAGTGGTAAGTGCCCAGTGATATGTGTTTTATCGGTACGCTTTAAGCATGGCCATATTGTGTTTTGATACTGATGACATGATTCAAGTGACACTATGCACGAGTAATCGATGGTAGTTTGATGGGATCTAATAGGAAAGTGATTGCCGGCAGTGTTTTCTAGCTCTCTATGATATGAGAGGAGTTAGAATGAATGTGAAATGGGAGGGTCGAACCCCCCGAACAATTTATGTGATATGGAAAGAAAATAGTAAACCATGCCTTGTATGGCAAGTGCCTATCAAAAGCCCCAAAGCGCATTGGGGATTGTGTGTGTGAGTATGATGGCATTATCGAATGCGATACTTATTGTCATTGCCCTCTCTCCCGAGTTATTGTAGAAGTCCTAAACAATGGGATTGGCTTGGCTTGATGAATAACGCTTCTACTTCGAGAATAAGGGAATCTAAGGAGTGAGTGGTTAATGATTGGATATGTGGATGTGAATGATGATAGATATGCTGATCATATGATAACCATGATATTTGATATGCCATCTGTGATGAATATATTGATAAGATTGGTACATTAAATGTTTTTCCACCATAATTGCTTATAGCTAATAGAATTACTTATGATGCCTGGATGGCTATATCACTGATGCATAACAACTTGATCCTCTCACTAGGCTTTATAGCTCATTCCTATATTTCCATCCTTGTAGAGTAGAAGCTGTAGGTCAAGAACAACAGGTGGGGTCATCAATCTGGTCGACGGAGGCTGGTACTTGGCAAGGAGATCTTTTGCTTGCATGTGTTTTGCGGCCGTGGGCCATGTTTTTGTCTGTATTGAAGTTAGACATTGTGTACCAGGCCAGCGGTGCATTGACCAATTGTATTACTTGAATTTGTTCATGTAATAATATAAGTTTCAATTTTATTTTGCCCAGATTCTTGTATGGTTGTGTTTAGAGTTTGTTTTATTTATTTCTCATGGTTTGCTTTGATTATGCATTTATAACACGTGTTGATTCTATTCTCACCTGAGTGACGTACGTGACCTCTCGTCGTGATCTCGCACTTTGTCGCCCTCAAGTTTGGGACAGCAAGAGCCATGAGGTAGGGTCGTGACTGTTATGGTATCAGAGCAACTAGGATAGGATTCTTGGCCTAGGGAGTCTTAGAGTGTCTGTAGGGCATGTTTTGGATGAATTAGCGACTGAGTGTTTTTGTGTTAGGTTGAAGAAAAGATGACGAGGACTCGTGTGAATAACACGAGCTACAACAATGAGAACACTGAATCATTTGGAGAATTCTTTAGGACACTTGGGGCCATGAATCAGATCATGAAAAATAAAATGCCAGCCCCCTCCACGCCTGCCCTTAACCTAGAAAATAATGAGATGATCAAAAGATTCAAGAGGTTGGCACGTCCTGCATTCTCAGGGCATGGGGGTATAAAAATAGCCAAGAAATGGAAGAGATAGATGGAGAATATTTTAGAAGTGTTGCAGTGCTCAAAGTAATAGAAAGTTAGACTAGGAGCCTTCATGCTGGAAGGGGAGGCAGAATATTGGTGGAATTTAGTGAAGCAGTCCTGGAGGGAATCAGGGATTGAAGCCACATGGAACAGTTTTCTGATGGCGTTCGATGAGAAATACTTTCCTAAGTCTGTTAGGGAAAGGAAAGAAGTTGAATTTATTGAACTCCAATAGGGGAAATTGACAGTCGAGTAGTACACTGCCAAGTTTGCGGAGCTTTCTCGCTATGCGCCTCACATCATCAATACAGAGGCATAAAAGGCAAGTAAATTCGAGAGGGGTCTTTGGCCAGACATCAGAGGAAGGGTGTTAGCGGCCAATCTTAAGTCGTATGCCTGTTTGGTAGATCTCGCAATGAAAATTGAAAGGGATTGTGAAGAGTATCGAATGAGAAAGGAATGAAAGGCAAGACCCACCCGGTCGAGAAAATTTTGAAAGACAGTTCGGTCGCTCATGAAAAGAGGTTTTAAGGGAAGGACCTATCCGGGTAATCTGAGGACTCAAGGGACCTTACCGGGCAACAAAGGGGATAACCGACGCCCAGTGTGTACATACTGTGGAATGGGTAATCACACTGACACTGAGTGTTACAAGAAACTAAACAAGTGCCTTAAGTGTGGCAAGCTTGACCACTAGATTCGAGACTGCACCATGATAAAGCCGGAGGACTGACCAAAGGCTCGAGGTCAGCACATACCGGTGGGAAATTCTATAGGAACTGATAAGGTATTCAAGTAATGTAGAGTCTTGATAGAAGAATGTGTCTTACCCGCAGACTTAATATTTTTAAATATTCAGGATTTTGATGTTATTCTGGGTACGGACTGGTTGTCTACCCATTGGGCTACTATTAACTGCTATGATAAGATTGTGGCCGTTAGGCTCCCTGATCAACCTAAATTACACTTTGTGGGCATTTTTTCCCATCCACACCTTATTTCGGCCCTTCAGCCTTCTGGCATTTTGGCTAAAAGATGTGTGGGGTATTTAGCTTATGTAGTAGAGCACAGGGGTGTCCAAACTAAATTAGAAAACATTCAAGTGGTACGAGAATAGCTAGAAGTGTTCCCTGAAGAATTGGTCTCTTTACCCCCCATGAGAGAGATAGAGTTTGAAATAGATGTGGCCCCTGGTATTGTTCCCATCTCTAAAGCCCCATATAGGATGGCCCCAGTTGAATTGAAAGAGTTGAAAAGACAATTATAGGAACTGTTTGATAAGGGCTTCATTCGACCCAGTGTGTCGCCTTGGGGTCACCAGTCATGTTTGTGAAAAAGAAGGATGGATCCCTGAGACTTTTATTGACTACAAGAAATTAAATCAAGTTACAGTGAAAAACAAGTATCCCTTTCCCAAGATTGATGACCTTTTTTATCAATTGCATGGGGCCCAAATATTTTCAAAGATCGATCTTCGATGCGGTTACCACTAACTACGAGTCAAGGAAGAAGATATTCCCAAGACCGCATTTAGAGCCTGTTATAGCCATTATGAGTTTTTATAAATGCCATTCGGTTTAACTAATGTCTCAGCTTCCTTCATGGACCTAATGAATAGAGTGTTTCGACCTTTTCTGGATAATTTTATTGTAGTCTTCATTGATGATATTTTGGTGTATTCAAAGAATCTGGAAGAACATGAGTAGCATCTGAGAATGGTCCTTCAAACATTAGAGTCGGAGAAATTGTATGCTAAGTTGAGTAAGAGTGAATTCAAGAGTGAATTCTAGCTTCTCAGTGTGACCTTCTTGGGGCATATCATTTCTAAGCAAGGGATTGCAGTTGACCCTCTAAGATTGAAGCGATACTTAAATGGGAAAGGCCTACAAACATAATCGAGGTCCAAAGTTTTTTGGGGTTAGCAAGATAGTATAGACGATTGTAAGGGTTCTCAAAGATATCACTTCCTTTTACTCGTCTGACCCAGAAGAATGTGAAATTTATGTGGTCGGATGATTGTGAGAGAAGCTTTCAAGAATTGAATAAAAGATTGATCACACCTCGATTTTGACTTTACTTGAAGGGTATGAGGACCTGGTGGTCTTTACCATTGCCTCTCATAAAGGACTCGAGGGTGTACTTACGCAGAGGGGAAAAGTTATTGTTTATGCCTTCAGACAATTAAAGTCATATGAGAAAAATTATCCAACCAATGATTTAGAGCTTGCGGTAGTAGTATTCGCTTTAAAAATATGAAGACACTACCTTTATAGGGCCCAGTTTAAGATGTTTATAGATCATAAGAGCCTCAAATATCTATTCTCTCATAAGGAGTTAAATATGAGACAAAGAAGATGGATGGATTTATTAAATGATTATGACTATACCATTGATTACCACCTGGGCAAGACTAATATCGTAGCTGATGCTATGAGTAGAAGCCCGTAGTATCGATGGCATATTTGATGATTCAAGAGATGAAAATGTTAGAAGATATGGTAAATTGGTATCCAACTTTACATATGGATAATGAGATAGGAATGACTGCTGGTATAAAAGTAGAACCCCGACTTTTCCAACAAAGTCATTCGTTACAAGAGAAAGATCCCTAGCGTATAAAATTTAGAGAAGAAATGAAATCAGGGAAGAGAGATGATTTCTCTGTGTATAATGATGGCTTGTTAAGATTCAAAAATCAGTTTCTGTTCCGAAGGATGAAGATATAAAGAGAGTTATTTTAGAGGAAGCACATCTCTCCTGTTATTCTATTCACCTCGGGAGTACTAAGATGTATCAAGACTTGAAAAGAAAATTCTGGTGGATCGATATGAAGAAAGAAGTGGCCCTATTTGTTTCTATGTTTTTGACTTGCCAACAGGTGAAAACTTAGCATTAGAGGCCCGCCGGATTATTACAGCCCTTACTCGTGCCCGAATGGAAATGGGAACATATTACCATGGATTTTGTTTCGAGCTTACCTAGCACGTATACCGGGCATGATAGTATTTGGGACATTATGGACTGATTGACCAAGGCTACACATTTTCTACCAATCTGCACCACTTACACCTTAGATAAACTAGCCCAATTATACATCAAGGCGATCGTCAGGTTGCATGGTAAACCGACCAGCATCGTGTCTGACAGGGACATCAGGTTTACTTCAAGGTTTTGGACTAGTTTACAGTCAGCCCTAGGGCCAAGACTTACTTTTAGTATTTATTTTCACCCCCAAATTAATGGACAATCAGAGCGAACCATTCAAACTCTGTAAGATATGTTACGGGTTTGTCAAAATGATTTTAAGGGAAACTAGGTGTAGACACCTGCTTTAAATCTGCCAAGTTCTGTGGTTTTCCTAGATCCTTAGGATCAAATTGGCCTAAAAAATCCATAGGTCACAAAACTTACCCGGTGAGCTGGAACCATTCTGCCAGTTCAGAACCCAGCAGATGCCTATTTTGTCTCGGAATCTAGTAAACTCATTGGAAAAAATCATTAAAAATATCAAAAAATCTATTTTGACCCAAATTTTCTTTGAGAGATTCACAAGAGGCTGAGGAAGACATAAAAATTGAAAAACATTAATTTGGACAAGTTTGGGTTCGGGCGACACGGGGCGTGTCACCCAAGTCAACTTGATAATGCACTATTTTACCAAAAAACACATTAAAAATAGTAAACAATTTCGTTTTGACATAAATAAAAATTTAATTTGGACAATTTTTGGTTTGGGCGACATGGAGCGTGCCGCCCAAGCGACACAACTCATTCCACCCAGGCTACACGACTCATGTCGCCTTGCTAGATTTTCCCCAAACGTGTTTTTATCATTTTTCATGTTTTTATGGTCACATTTTGGGTGGTTTGGCCACGTGGTGCTATCTACATTGCCCAAATCCAAATTTTAAAAAATTAAAAATTGGTTTGACTAAGGGATTTGTTAGTTACGAGATAACTTTGCCCCAACAAATCCCTCATTTAGATAAACTCACTTTGGGTGACCATAAAAGGATGAAAAATGAGAGGTTTGAAAGAGGGATGAGACTTTTAGAAACTTTAAGCTGGAAGATAAACCCTAAGAGAGTAGAGAAACCTTCCCTGAGAAAACCCTAACCCTCTTCTTAAGCCTGAGTAAACCTAGACCTAGGGTACAACAACCCTAGATCTAAACCATTACTAGGGTACAACCACCCTACTACTAGAGACTTTCTGATACACATCTGGACCACAAGGGCAAAAGGAACCGGTTCTGATACGGGCGAGCCCTCGAAGGCTCGGGAAGCCCAGGCCATCCGGCCCGGTTCGGTATTTTCTTCTCGTTCAATTCCTATTTTATTTTATTGTATTTATTTTATTTTTATCTGGTTTTGATTAATTCTGATTGAAAATTGTGTTTTGAAATGCTTCGGATTACGCTGGCTCTGCCACAGATCTGAGACCAGATCTGCTCGTTTCTAGGCAGATCTTATCTCAGATCTGAATTCGATTGTTCCCACTTTCTCTACCATTTATTTTTAATTTATCTTTTATCAATTAAAAGTGTCAGATTTGAGATACCTACTTCATTAGATCTATCAATTCTGTGCTATAAACAGTTTGGCTCCCACTGTGGGGCAAATCGAGTGTAATCCGAGCATCAAAATTTTGAAAATCTCATAATATTTTGAAACTTTGTAGGAATGTTCTAGGTACCATTTTGTGACGTTTCCTAAAGTTTCAAGTCAAAATAAATTATTTAAAAATATAAACAAATATTTTTATGTTAGACCTCATGTCGCTTTATTTTAATTTATTTTCATCAAAATCAACTTTATTTGTTGTTTATCCAAGTTTATAGTAAGCTTATTTTATCAATATATACAAGAAAAAAATATAAAAATAGTAAATAATAATAATAATGTTTTGGGCAACACTAGCCATGCCGCCCAGGTGACACAAGGCGTGCCGCCCAGGCGACACAAGTCGTGCCGCCCAAGTCCAAGGCGACACGCCCTCTGGTGCCCCCCATCGCCCAAGTCATATTTTTCTAAAAAATTGTGAATCTGTTCTAGGACCTTTCTGGAATTGGCTCACAAAATTTAAAAAAAAAATAAAATTTTTAAAAATACCAAAAACTTATTTTTCTTGATACAGGTCTGTTCTATCTGTTGTTCTTCTGTTTCGCTCTGTTTTAACTTTATTTCATCAAAAAATATGATTTTTCTGCTTTTGCAAGTTTCAATAGCATTATTTCATTAGGATCAACAAGATAAAACTAAAAAAAATAAAAAAACTTTTTTTTCTTGGGCGACACGACCTGTGTCGCCCAACCTACAGGTGCCACCGATTCGTGTCGTCCAAGCGACACGGTCCATTCCGCCCTTTCACAGAGGTCCCAGAAAAATTCTGGGACCTCACAGGCCTATTTCAGAGCCTTTTTTGTGCTTGTTCACCAATGTTTTGCTTAAAATAAATTTTTTAAAAATAGAAAAAAAATATTTAACTTTAGATAAGTCTGTCTTGCTCCTGACTTTTTCTTTTTTATTTTAGTTTGTTAATTTTGACTGAATTCATATTTTCTCTGCTTTCACCATGCTTAGTTTAGTTGTTTTTCATCAAATTTAAAAGAATATATATATATATATATATATATATATATATATATAATAATACAAAAAAAAAACACAAAATTGATTGTGGGTTGCTCGCACCCTCCCCAAACCGTGTCCCGTTCGAGTCATCCTCGAATCGTGTCACACTCGATTTGGCACGAACTGTGCCTGGTTTTAGTACTTTGACCATACAATCTTAGGGGTTTTTCACCCCTCCATTTATATTGTGCCTCGAGCGAGTTTGGCCTCGAAGTGCGCGCGCATCGGTACGGCCGATCAGCGCCGAGTGCTCAGTTGTTTTTTTTCTTATTGTGTGCCTGAATTTATTTTCATTTGCATGCTTCTTTACACACTCTAGCACACACTGACCGGGAATCCCGAAAAACTAGAAATCAAATTTTTTGAAAACCCCCAAAATCTACGTTAACGGTGTGAGGGGAACCTAGCTTTGAGAGTTGAGGCGGTTGGGATTCGCGTAACTTTAACTGTGAGTGCCCCTCCATAATCATTTGCCTCAAAGCAACTCCACGTATAGTAGGACCTGGTGAACATTCTATAACAGGAGGCCAGGACTTATGTGGGGACTTATATAAGCATTTCAATAGTTAGGAACCCACTCTCAAGTCAAGCCTACCCATAATCAAACTAGGTCAAACATTTTCTTGTGCTTTCTTGCTTATTCTTGATCGGTTAATCTTAGATTCCAGTCCGGACCTGCTTTTGGTTCGAGCTGAAGCTTTTGGGTCCAGGTCAAACTTGTACCCAGCCTAGCCTAGGCCTGAACCAGGTTTCGCGTTGGTCCAAACTTAGGCCCTCTTTGTCCGAGCCGAAGGATCGTTCCTAATTCATATTTGATCCATTCCAGGTCTACACTTGGTCTGATCATTAAAACTCTCGGGGTAAGTTCATGCTTATACCCAGCCTTGCCCAAGTCCGAACCAGGTCCACAGTCCAGGTCAGAACCTAGGCCCCCTTTCGGGTTCGAGCCAGAGCTCGTGCCTAAACCAACTTTGATCCAGTCCGGGTCTACACCCGTTCTGAGTTTCAAAACCCTTTAGGTCCAAGCCCAAACTTCCACCTAACTCAGTCCAGGTCCGAATCAGCTCAGACCTTGGTCCGAACCTAAACCCACCCTTGGAACGAGTCGGGACTTGCACCCATCTAGTCTATATCTTAGTCTAGGTTCTAGCATAGTTTTAAGATTAGAGTTGCCCCTAGAAATAGACAAGACTTACCCTAGTTCAGGGTCTGAATTCTGGGCTAGCCTTAGATTTTGAGCTAGCCTTAGCCTTGGTCTTAGTTAAGGTTTTGCCCCTAGAGTCAGTTTGACTCTGCCCTAGGTCAACGCGTTTAGATCTTACTTAAGCCTAGATTCTAGAACCCAGCCAAAGAGAGTCGCCATGTCAGTTACCCAAGGCGATTATGATGACCGCTCCACGGCTGACTCTAAACTGAGCCTTCCCAAACCTAGGGACTAGTATGCAGCAATTCCTTGGGATTACGGCCAGAACTCAGGCTAATCCATTATCCATCATCCAGGTCTTCAATTAGAAGCTGAGTCTCAGGGATCCACTCCTATCCCTAAGCTCTGTATGGTTCGAAAAGTTGGCTCCGCCCGGAAAACATTGAACAACCAGGGGGTCAGGCCAGGCATTGTCCTACAGGGAACCTTACGTTTCCACAATAGGAGCTGTCTGATCTTAGGCAACCAAAGCAGGAGCTGTGCGAGGGAAGAAGTTCATGCGGCATCTAACGCCAACTCCCACAACTCAAACCAAGATAGCCTTGAGATGTAACGTCTCAAAACCAAGACCCACCTAGGTCTAGGTGATCCAATCCAACCTCGAGCCACTGTAGAACAGCCCAGGATGTCTGGAACACTATGCGCAGCCGAGGCGTCAATCTAGACCAACCCTTAGGTGAGATAGGCATGCAAACTGCCCTCAAAATTCTAGTTGACTTAGGTTACACAGTTCATGGGTCGGTCTAAAACCAACCTAATAGCATAAGTCAACACATAGCACAACCAAGTCAGTCAATTCTTCAATCGGTCCCTCTCATGTATTCGGTCCAACTAACCGTGCCGTTTCTACTACCGGTGGCGATGCCTATGGGTCAGTATGCCCCTCAAGGAAATATGTGTCAAACCGCCCTGGTAATCGCGACTCATCCATCACAGGCCAGAGCAGGTCAACATTTACCTCAAGTCTCGACTTACTAATCTGCACATGGGAACCCAGCGACAGTTGGGCCTACTCTCATGCCGAATACCCAACAAGAAGGCATCATAAAAGCGACGCAGGATATGCTTGTAAGGATGGTTATGCATGAAATCCTACCCCCAAAAACCTATGTTCATGAGACCCTTGGAGGCATGGAAGACTTTCCCCCGGGTTTGTCATCCCAGAGTTTTTTAAAAAAATCAGTGGGAAGAGTGACCCAGATGTTCACGTCAACGCATACCTCCTCTCCGTCCGAGCTTTGTGAGACATGCCTAACCAGTTGAAGGCCCTGTTTTCAAAAACTTTGATCGGTGAGACTTTATACTGGCATCGGAGAATAATGACTGCTCAACCACACATAACTCTAGACGAAATGTTCAACCAGTTCGTCTCTCATTACCATGGGTCGACACTAAGATCTCTTTCCCTAGGCGAGCTCAGTGTAACCAAACAAAAGCCAGGAGAATCCTTCAGGATTTTATCGGTCGATTCCACGAGGCGGCAATGCAGGTTATTGAATGTCCGCTTACGAACCCAGCTAAAATCTCCATGGCCTTAGAAAGTGTAGCTGCTGAATACAGGACCTTCTTTCCCCACTCTTTTGACTCCATGATCGAGGGGCTGGCGTGACATAAAAGGGCAAGGGGGACACCCCTCAGTACTAGGCTCGATAACAAACCCATCTCGATTCCCCAGAATAAAAATAAGAGCAACAACAAGGAGAAAGCTTCTGGTCAAGTTAACAAAATTTTCGTTAACGAACCGGCTCAGAGTTCAGCCACACAACACAATAATAGGAATCAAAATTGAAGGGATCAGCCTAGGGCTAACACTCAAAATAACAATCGAAGGCGAGAGGACTTCACTCCTCTTAAAGACCCATTAGAAAAAGTGCCGGAGTTACTCTTGATGAAAAACATGGTTCAACTCCCACCTCCATTTGAACCACCATTTGCGGTTAAGGATAAGAACAGATGGTGCAAGTGGCATAGAAACCATGCCGATGATACCCAAAACTGTTTCTACTTGAAGCGAGTGATTCAAGGGTTGATTACTAGGGGGCGACTTCACTGTAGGACCTAGAAATCAACTTGTTGAAGAACCTAATCAAAAGATGGGTATCTCACAAACCCTCTCCCCAAAAATACGGCCACAACGATCGAAGAAACGGGAGCTCCGAGTAACTCAAAAGAGGATGTTCGTTCACATGATTGAAAAAGGAGACGAAGAAGATGATCCCAACGAATTCATATTTGCTTGTGATCATCGTCTCCAAGAAGTTGAAGAAGATCTTTTGAGTCTTCTTAGAGGAAATTCTTCATCCTCGAACTTTGATGTTCCTTCTAAGTGGGACCAGTATGACGAAGATGATGACCTCGAAATTGACATGGTGAAAGTTGATGAAAAGGGATCAGTTCCAAACAAGGGACCGACACCCCTAGGTCTCCCATTACTCTCGCTAGGGCTGACCCTATAGAGCTCTAGGCTGGCAAAGTTGATTCCTTAACTCGAAGAGTTCGAGTGCTCAAACCCATCCACTTAATGGCGGACACTCTTGATGAAAGAATGGGAGCCATTTCAACAACCAAACCACTAGCAAGGGTTGCGGATCATGAACCTCATAAAAGAACTCAAGGATCAACAACCACCTATGATCTACCGACTCATCTCGGGAAGATCCAAGCTTAAATCTCCGTCTGGGAGCTGCTTGCGAATCAGCTGGCACATAGAGCGCAAATTGAAACGGTTCTTGCTAAGACCCACATCCCGAGTAACACACAACCGGATGAGTTGTACGGGATGATCAACCAACTAATGGCACCAACACCAATCTTATTCACAAACGATGAAATCCCAACTAAGGTCAATCGCTTTCACGTCCAGCCTCTTCATATCACTATTTTCATGAAAGGATATGAGATAAGGAGAGTGTTGGTTGATAATGGGGCATCCCTGAATATATGCCCAATGAAAATGGTGAAGCAGATAGGAAAAAACCTCGATGACTTCGAGCCGTGCCAACTAACTATCATCGCATACAACGGGACCAAGAGGCAAGATGAAGGAATATTGTCTCTCACATTCAAGATCGGTCCTACTATCCAGGTGATAAAGTTTTATGTCTTAGACATAAAACCTTCATTGCTACTAGGCAGACCATGGCTACATGAGAACCTCATGGTCGCCTCAGCAATCCATCAATGACTCAGGTTTTCGATTAAAAACGACTTCGCAAAGGTATGCACTGAACCCCCTTCCTATTCCAATTTCAGCATATATAGCGGAAAACTGGTCGTAGGAGTCCAGCTCAGAGAAATCCTGCTCGCTTTGTTTGAGCAAGCTAATTGTGCTACTTTATGCCAAGAGGTCAACGACCCCGTTCCTCAAATTTTGCAAACGTTCGCATCGATGGAGGATATCATCCATTGCTAACATCAATACTGCTTCAAGTCCCTCGAAACATGGCACATGCTCTTCTTCTAAGGCTTCGAACCTGGCTATGGCTTGGGAAGTCAAGAGCAAGGCGTAAAGGTAGCAATTTCTGCATCACTTGAAGCCAAAACTAGAAAAGGGGATCAAAGAGGTCTCGTGTGTACTCTCACCCTATTTCAAAGCTGGATAAAGCCTTCAAGCCCTCCATGCTTCATATCAAGGGGCATTCAAAGCTTCGATCCTCTGGGTGCCCATCCTCCAAAATAGTCGAAAGTGATCCTCGAAACCCCAACAGAGGATAGTCCCTCTTCCACATCTCAACACACACAAGGACTAGGATTTGAAGACCTATTTGCTTACATAGATCTGAAGGATGTGTGCATAGTTGGCTCTAACACAGCCAAGGGTGGTCTTCCACCAATACCAAGCTAGGGACGGAATTGGTTGATCATTCCTTTATCTCGTGAATCGCTGGAAGCATACCAGTAGCACCTTCAAGTCTTGGTGCCAAACAACGGATAGGTGCGGGATGGCCATCTAACAACCCTGCACATCCAGTCCCTGAAATTTCTCTAACGATTCCCATAAGGGACACCTCTTGCAACATTTTAAAAACCGTGGAAAATTCAAAACATGATAAAGCTGATAATAATGAAAAAGAATTTTCAAAAATGATGCTCACTCAAGATAGCCCAATAACGGTGCATAATACTCGAGACGATGATTGGACGACCAAGATGAAGATCAAGAGAGTCAAGTGTCTGAAAAAATCCCGCAACCTGAGGAGCTCACTTCCCATGTTGAGCAGTTCAAGAAGAGGTTCGATGGTGACCCAACGGCTATCATTGAAGAGACGATTGACGTAAACCTAGGAACTGAGAAGGACCCAAGGTTAACTGAGATTAGAACCTCCTTATCTTTTGAGGAGTAGGAAAATGTGATTTCCTTTCTCAAGGAATATCGCGATGTCTTTGTTTGGTCATAAGATGATATGCCAGGGCTAGATCCCACATTGTTGCAACATCATAATATTCAATGAAGGGGCAAAGCCTGTAAGTCAGAAACTCTGACGTCAAAAGACCCACCTCGAGCTCAAAGTCAAAGAAGAAATCAACAAACTGCTCAAGGCGAGATTCATCACCCCTGTCGATTACTAGGAATGGTTGGCCAGAATAGTGGTCACACTCAAGAAAGACGGGAGGATCCGAGTGTGTGTCTATTACAGAGACCTCAATAAGGCATTTCCCAAAGACAATTTTCTGTTACCAAACATAAATGCCTTGGTTGATAATACTGTAGGTCATGAGATGTTGTCATTCATGGATGGCTTCTCGAGTTACAACCAAATCCTCATGACAGAAGAAGACCAAACCAATACGTCATGCATAACGCAATGGGGAACCTATTGTTACAAAGTCATGCCCTTCGGTCTCAAAAGTACAGGAGCAACTTATCAACGGGCAATGATTAGCATCTTCTACGATCTAATGCATACCATTATGGAAGACTATTCGATGATATCTTGGTCAAGTTGAAGACCAGGTCTGATCATCTCACCAACTTGAGAACCATTTTCGAAAGACTCCGGAAACATCAACTCAAACTCTATCCACAAAAATGTGTCTTTGGAGTTGAATCCGACAAATTACTAGGCTTTATAGTAAGCCAAAGAGGAATTGAGGTGGACCGATCCAAAATACGAGCCATCACTGAAATGCCTCCTCCCCGGAACATCCAAAAATTCAGGGTCGCATACAAGCCATAAAGCGTTTCATTTCACAACTCGCAGACAAGTACGCACCATTCAATAGACTCCTTAAGAAGGACACCCCATTCATATGGGACATCGAATGCCAAGAAGTGTTTGATCAAATCATGAAGTACCTCACCAAACCTCCCATCCGTAGTCCTCCTAGTCTAGATAAACCTATATTCTTATACATGTCAGTGAGAGACAAAACCATGGGGGCAATGTTTGGACAACATAATGACCATGGAAAAGATCAAACGATATACTATATCAGCAAAAATATGGTCGATTATGAGACAAGATACACGGACGTGCAGAAACACTGCTTGACACTTGTGTGGGCCATGCAGATATTAAGACATTATGTCTTACCTCATTCTGTCAAGCTCATATCAAAAATTAACCCACTCAAGTACTTATTGGAGAGGCCAGTCCTCAATGGACGTTTGGCAAAGTGGAGAATGCTATTGAGCTATTTCAAGAATGAGTATGTCACTCAAAAATTGGTCAAAATATAAGTCATTGCTAACCACTTAGCTGAATACGCACTGTCAGACAAATATTTTTGTTAACACGGAGCTCCCTGATGATAACCTCTTCACAATTGAGGACTCGATTTGGGAGCTATACTTCGACGGTGCAAAGAACGAATACAGGTTAGATATAAGAGTCATACTATGCTTACCCAAAAAGATTTTAATGTCAACCGCCATTAAATTGAATTTCCCATGTACCAATAACATTACTGAATACGAAGCCTTGATAGCCAGGCTTGAGAATGCCATGGGAATGAAAATCCAGCAAATAAGAGTGATTAGTGACTCCTTACTCGTCATAAAACAAGTTCAAGGGATTTGGAGGGTGAAAGAAGAAAAGCTCAAGCTCTATCAAGAAAAGGTGGAAAAGATGATTCCATATTTTAAGAAAATCATCTTTCAGCATGTAACTAGGGAAAATAATCGGTTCGCCGACACCCTTGCAACCCTTGCTTCGATGGTTGATATTTGTCCAGAAATCACCACATTGCCATTCTATATCAGGAACAAACATGACTCGTCCCCACCAAGGATCGAAAAAGAAATAGTTAAGGCAAAACCATGGTTCCACGATGTTTTGTCCTTGCTAAAAGATGAGTTAACTCCAAAGGAGCCACCAAAAAGGATAAAGAAGCCCTTCGAAGGTTTTCGATGGGATTCTCGATAAGAGGTGACCTCCTATTCAAAAATCATTTGATCGCATCATTCTACGGTGCCTCGATCAGCAAGAAATTGACCACGTACTGATAGAGTTGCATAATGAAGGAGTTCATTCTCCGGCATTGGCCTTAGCTTTGAAAATCAAACGCCAAGGCTATTACTGGACCACCATGGCTGAAGATTGCTGGAAGTTCATTTGGAGACCTCATCCATGCACCATTCGTATCACTCAACTCAACACTGCCGGTATGGCCCTTTGCCATGTGGGGTCTTGATATCATGAGATTGATATCACCAAATACCTCAAATGGCTACCATTTTATATTAACGGCTACAGAATACTTCACCAAACAGGTAGAGGCCGCATCATTTCTTAAAATTGAAGGCCAACATATTGCCCATTTCATAAAGAATAACATTGTATTCAAATTTGGAGTTCCTGAGTCAATCATCACTGACAACAAATCCAATCTCAAAAATGAAAAGGTCACTAAGGTGTGCAAAAAGTTTGGGATAACACAAAAATTCTCCACACCTT